>NW_020956542.1:169806-209088 GCF_003031625.1 Empidonax traillii
ATAGTCCAGCATCTCATGTAGCAAAGTGGGGGCAGAAAAAAATCTGCCTAATAAATCTAGATGGTCCTACAGTACTATCTTCCATAAAGAAATAAAGTTGAGCTTTAGAGCTGATCAGTTGCAAGTGGTAATGAGGTCAGTAATTCTGAGAAAAGAGATAAAGGCAAACACAGAGTTACTAGATGAAGGAGCCCCTATCTTTCTTCCTTCGGCTTCTGATGCAGGAGAGAGAATATCCAACACTCACTCATTTCTGATTGCAGTAGGGTGTTTATTCAGACAATCCCATATTTGAATTTTCTGTTAGTGCCTTTGGCAGACATTAATGTTGCAGTGCTTTCATCTAGATGTACACTTTGAAAATGTCTGGGCCAGACAAATGCTTCTCTTTGTTAATGCATTAGAGTCTACTTCTGGGAAAGCAGACAGTCACTACCATGATTTCCTCCATAAAAGCAAAGCCTGCATTTTGTTACCTTTTGAAGAGGTCTATTCAATGTATATGTTATACTATCTCAGGAAACAATAAAAAGTTCATTTGCCCATTGAATTTTCCTTTAATTGAATGATTAAGTGATATTTTCTTCTTATTGCCTGGATTTCAATTTACCTTCTCTTTCTCTAGATTTATACATTACTTACCCTTTTTATTATTTCTCCTAATGGCTTATTTCCTTCTGGTAGCTATTTCATCATCCCCACAGTACAGCTGTGTTAGTATATATATGGAGATATATGGAGAACCATACTGGATTCCCAAAAGATTCTGTTTGGATTCTTTAGAGACAGTGCCTTTTCCACAGTGAGGTATCTACTGACAGGAATAAATGAGATGCTATGAAAACACAAACATGCAACATAATTTCAAAAGAAATCAAGTGCTTGACAACTTCACTCATCTCAGAAATCATATTTGGGATGCTGGTACAGTGCTGGTGCTAACACTCTTGACATGATCAAGTCACTGTCTCACTAGAAAAATGTTTCATTCCAGTGAGGGTAGCAGAGATTATTCACTGTGGTTCTCCTTCGAGCTAATTACTGGGAGGAGGCAACCACAGCCATGCTTCTCTCTGGTCAGCACTGGCATTTGGAAGACAGAAGAGCTCTCACTCTGTTGCACTGCTGCTGTCTTGCTCCCTTCTGACACCAGCAAACCTCCTGGGCACCTCATCCCTGAAGTTCTGACCTCTTGCTGAATCTGATTTGGCAAATGAGTTTCAATTGGCAAAGGAATACCAATAAGCAAACAGTAGTACAGACTAGCAGTAAAGATTTCAGTGGAAGCTAAATCCCTCAACAAATTCCAAAGATAATACAAAAACACTATGTTTTTATAGAGCATAGTATCCAAGAAGCAATAACAAGAAAGCAGAAAAGGGCTACCTGTATATGATTGACTGGGGTAAATCAAGACTGCTTTTTTTAAGCAAACAGAGTTACAATGATTTATAATAGGAATTTGCCTCCCCCCCCCCCCCTTGAATAAGCTTACTGAGACGTTTTCCTGTTCCTTCCTGGTTACAGAAAAGGATGGACAAAACAATTGTGCAAAAGACCTGAAAACTCCATCCCCCCCATAAATAATAGACCTGATGATAAAATCCCCCATAGCCCTTTGCTGTAAAGAAGAAAAATGTTCAGCATCTTCAGGCAGCCTCCTATTTGTACATGCTTGAGGAAATCCTTTCTGACCAGCAAAATATTGATTCTGAAAAATGCTATATTTGATCATAAATCTTGAGTAAGCTCAACACAGGTCAGTGGAAACAAAATATTAACCACCCTTAAGTGCTTTTAAAGATTCTCAGACTGGAATAAAGAAAGATGTGACACATACACTTACCCGTAATATAGATTTTTCTTTTTTTGCATTTGCATAATTCTCATTTTTTTCTTCCAGAGAATTACATTCCATAGTAGGACATAAAAACCTTCCATTTACAATCATATGTGTAGGCTGCACATAAAAGTGACTTGAGGTTAGGAACTTGTCTGTCAGAAAAAGTAGATTTATTATTTTTTAAAATTACATCTGTGTTGTCAGTTAAATTAATCAATCCAGTTCAAACACTATGTTTCTTCCATGAATACCCCTTGAGTTATCACTTACCAGTAGGTAATAATACTAACTAAAACAGATTCATAATTTAGTAGAAACCAAAGTTTGTGGTATTTCTACTTTGTCAGGCCCAAAACATTTAAATACTTTATATATGGGGTTTTCCATCAATTCTAAATTGACGTTGCCTGGATTATTGATCACTCTTTCTTGTGCTCATGTGTCATGTGTGTGAAGTGGCATCAATCCCTTGACAGTCCCACAACTGGTGTGTTGTGTATCTGAAAAATCGTTTCCCCTGGGATTTGCTTGTGAGGGCAGACCTTAAGTGAATTTCAGATATCTGTCAGCCAGGCTTTCCTCATGTCCTGCACTGCTCCTCAGGAGACGCTAACACATAAAACACCACTCTGGTCTGCTTTTCACAGAGGGCTGAAGAAACAATGACCTGTAAACCAGACCTGTTTCCAGGTATCTCAGAACAAGAAGCCATTTAGCAGAAAAAGTCATCTGATGGATTTTGTACTTTTAATACCTTTAAGGTCTGACAATAGCAGGGCAAAAAGTGCTTTAGGCTTCCTCAATTCAAACATACACTGGCTGAGAAAATAGTTTCCTCTACTCTTATTATTCTAAATCTGGAATTATTTTCGGATGGAACCATTTAATCCACCAAAATAAATCTCTTAAAATCAGCCTTTTTCACAATCTCTCACATGTACTTATTGCACTTACTCACTTTCTAACTTACAGAAAATTACAATCCTACTTAATTGTGGCTAAGAAACATGAATTGAAACCTTAACGGAAAGTTCATAGAGTGGACAATTTAACTCCAATCTGACATGATCTTCTCACCGACCTATGATATTACAGAGAATTCATTAGCACTTTAGGTTCATATTCTGGTTGCTTATATTTAACAAAGTCATCCATAGTTTTCTTTGTCTAGACCATTTTAGACTGTGAGAGAATGGATTAGTATGAAAAATTTACAATGCGGTTAGAAGTGTTCCATGGTCCTGTTTTTTTCAAGTGACCTAATCAACACTATGCATAAACTAGAGTTGCCTGTTTAGTACTATCAGCGGCAGAAATGTGTATCTCCATTCATTCTGCAATCCATTTTGTGAGAACAGGAGTCTCACAAAAGAATCTAAATCAACTCAGAAATTTTTTAAAATTTTTTACTCCTTGTAAATTTGCCCCAGAGACAAGCCCCATTTCTCTGCAAGGCCAGTTTGAAATCCTGATGAGTATGTTAAATCATCCCTTTTATTAATGCTCCAACTGTGAGCAAGGTGGTCTTCAGATATGTAAAAATACAAGGATATTGTCTAGAGGAGAATTTTTCTGGAAGAGTTAACACAACAATCTAATTATCACAGATGATGGTAGACAGAGAAGAACAGAGATTCTACAAATAAACAGCAAAGACACAAACTGGTAGCAGCTGCTTACAGGCAGATCTATAAGCTATTCTGCTTGTGTTTGTTAAGATTATCATTTTTCTGAAGAAGGTTGGGTAGCTGAAAATAAAACAACAAAGGACAAATAGCTTTGTAGCAAAGGTCAGTAACAGAAAGGTTGCTAAGTTCTGAGCAGGGATTGAAGGGTTTGTTCTGAAAAGTCACATGCAGCTTTGTCCTTGAAAAGTAATTACAACTTGTCAGAAATACCTGCTGCTGCTAGATGAACATAGAAGTTCAGCATTATTTATGGATCTACACTTCTCAAGTAAATAGATTTCCCCTAATTTGCAATTCTAAAAATACCTTTAAACCTATTTTTAAATGGCCTCTCTAAACACAGGGCAGATTTTGTCAGGCAGCTTTTGACAAAATGTGTTTTTCTTGAAAAGTGTTCTTTTATTTAAGCTGAATCATTTATGGAGCTGAACAGTTTGAAGATGCTTTCAGTGAGATTTCTGAATAATAAAATTTTGACCTAAGTTTTGGTACAACTGCATTTTGAGAATGTGTTCCAAATATCTTCTTTCAGTCCTGAAAATTCCAAATCTCAAAATTTGCAGCCAAGCAGAATTTTCATCTTCTGTCCTACACCATAGAGTGCTGCACTCTGTGCCCTATTCCTCAGCTACCTTCACTTTTCTAGGCAGTTTTCCTATAGACTTAAATGAGCTGCATTTTATTTACTTTCTAGGTTAATACATCCAAGAACAAAGTTTGTGATATCCTGTTTAAGATTTACAGAAATTCTTGTTGAGAATTGTGCTTAGCAGAACAGAAATAGGACAAAAAGAATCAGAAAAATTTCCCTCTAGATACTGAAACATTTTCACCTCGATTTCTGTTGATTCTGAAGGTTTATAGGTCATTTTGGCATGATAGTCATAATTTTTTATTGTTGAGGTTTAATTTTCTTTTTTGTCTTCCTTTCTGTTTGTTTTCCCAGTGTAGAGTTCCGAAAGATTATGACAGTTCAGCTCAGGCAAATGCTAAAATTACTGTGCAATCAACAAATCTTACAGTAACACATGCTATACAGAGATGTGGAAAGTCATACAGTTCAAACATATAATACATACAATATGTTTCATATATAATAAATTAACATAATTGCTAAAAGGCAGACATTGTAAAACTGAAGAATGTTATTTACATTTCTGACCATGCATTTTGGGCTTTTATATTAAGGTAGTAGTAACAACAGAGGGAAAAACATGCTGATGAATTTGCTTGTGCTGTACTGTTTTGCGTTGCTTTGATTTGTAAAATAAGAACGGAAGTCAGGTAGACTGGTAAGTGCTGTTAGTGGGAAAAGAGAATAATAAAAAAAGAAAAAGAAAGGAAAAGTTCTGACAGTGGTGTCTGAATGGTTTTAAGAAATTTCTTCTAGGACAATCTATGGAAGCAACCTGGTACTACTGAGGACCAGGGTAAGCCACATAACTTCTGATCCGCCATGCTGTGGAATCAATTCCAAAGATAGGTTGAGAAAATTTTACTGCTGAGATAAATACAGAAGAATATGTAATTAAATAAATATCAGAAGGAAAATAGATAAACTGTAAGATTTAGTCTATGATAACTTACACATCTAAAATGTAAACATCTAACCCTAAACTACTCACCCTAAACTTTTTATAGTCAATGAGGAGAAATAGGTAGAGACAGATTTGTCTCATGTTCAGATAGTGATGGAAATACAGCCCACATTAATCATCCTCTTGCTAGCTTCTGACAGTAGAGAAAAGCTAAAACGACTGTCTCAGACTGCAATGTCCATCTTTTAGTCATTTATACTTAGATTAGATGACTCTTCACCTAGGTAACAACAGGCCTTTTTTAATGAAACAGACTTTGCTTTAATGCAACAGCTTGAAGTTTGTCAAAGCAACAGTGGTCTGTAAGGGAATGGCACAGTTCCTTCTGCCAAGCCTTTTTCTTTTGAGGCTGCTCTTTTCCCTAGATACTTTAATTTTACTGTCAATTTAGGTAGTATTTTGGGATTAATTAGTGTGCCTGTCACTACTAAATTAAGGTTATCATGTATGATACTCACAGAGCTGAAGAGTTAGATTGACGTAGCACATTTATGTTACATCATTTGTGGCAACTTAGTTTGCATGAGTGTAACTCTACAGTGAGGCTTTCAGACTGTCTGGAGCTGTTTGGTTACCAAAGAGGTCGGAGTAGCAAGGTGACTCCAGATAGTTAATGAGCTGTTCTTGCTTAAGTTGCTGTGCCACCCTTGCATTACTATTTGACTAAAACCTTTCTGTAACCTCTGCTGAAGCCCCAAAGCTATATACCATCATGCAAAAATACAAGTTGCACTGGGGCAAAGGTAATATTTGGAGCTCAAAAAAACTGTCACACATACATTGCCCCATCTCTGCCGTAGTCAAACTACGATTGGACAGTTCACTGAGTCAGTGGCATCTCCTATGTAATTCTTATTAATCTGCACAGTTTTCAGAGAAATTTCTCTGTATTCTAACATCCCCTGTGTCAGAATCCAGCAAATACATCCCAATATAAAAAACTCCAGAAAGTTCTGTCTGGAAAGGTGCTTTGAAGTCTAAAAGCTTCTCTGTGTTTTCTAAATATATCATCTTTCTATAGACCTTGGCCTTATGTCTTCATACATTCTATTTCACATCTACTATTGCAACTCTGGATGCATATATCATAACTCATCTTAGTTCCAATTAGGGCACAAGAAAATTAAGCCTTCCACTGGCTTTAAGAAGACTTCATAGGGCAAAATTAATCTCACTTTAGGAAGCCTGAATTTATTTCCTAACTGAAACTTTCATTCTTGCTTACTGAAAACAAAATTGTTCTGTAAGCACAATCCTGTCTATGCTGATTTGCGTGAGAGTGAACATATCCCCAGCTCTGCACAGCAAAACACCTCACAGCAGCAGGCTGACACATGTGTCTCCAGGCAAAATAAGAAAAGTCTTATGACAGATCTAAAAGTTCAGTACATAGTTCAAAACATTATTGTAAGTATAGTAAATAAGCCACTAAAGGACATTCCAAACTTATCATTTACTTAAACTCTTAATACAGCTTAGCAATTAATACATTCATTCTTTTCTATTGCTCAGTGGTTACAGCTACAGCACACTTCACTGAAAATAGAATGAGCAGAGATGACAATCAAGCCGACCCACTGGGAGCAACTTGTTTTGTATTGTTTACGGCTTTTTTACCCCCAACAGATTATAGTCTCTTAAGAAGAGGAAAGAGCTTCACAATGTCCTTTAGGACAAATCCCAAAAGATTTGATCTTTCACTTGACCGATGGGTCACAGATTAACACAGCAAGCATTTTCCTGGTTTTCTAGGATTTTCAGTTTTATTGATGGTTGAGGGTATCTCCTCAAGATTGCTTCACTTCTATGGATCAGCTTATTTTGAGAAGTTGTGCAGGATGCACTGTTTTTTTTGTTCTCAGTTTACTGCTGCAGAACTCTGGGTGAGGCTGAAGGGGTTCCAACACACTGCACTCGGTACACCCCTCACACCAGCCAATGCTCCACGAGGTCCTGAATCACAGTGCTAACCTGAGCATGTTCCCTTTACAACATGAAAGGTCCACATTTCCTAAGTATGATGCTATTTGTTTAATAATATATTTGGGTTATCTCTGTTTTCGCACATCTCCTGATAGCTGCATTCCCAGTTACGAAGGGAAATGAAGCCTGGGTTGGTTACAAAGGTTGTGAACTACAAGGAATTATTAACAACAGACAACTGAGTCTAGTGCCTGACTTTTGGCCTGCAGCACGTTCCTGTGAGACAAATAGTGCTCTGCAGGAGTACAGTGAGTGACCCTCTGCCTGGGATGTGAGGAAGTGTGACAGATGCTCAGGTAACACGTGCTATTTGTGACACGTGGCAGCTCTCACTGCCCCTCACCTGCCAGCAAGACGAGTGAGACCTGGAAAAGCAAGCAGCCTCACAGGTTTTGGGTCTGATGCCATTTGTAGAGCTGGGTTTGAAGGAATAACTTTTTCGCTTTCACCAGCTCGTCTCCTGACTAATTTTCTTTTACCCACTACTGCTGGAGAAAATGCAGAGGAACAGATATTCCTCCCCTTCACATTGTCAAGCCTTTCTAAGGTTAATTTCTTTGGATATGGATCAAATTTCTTCAACACTTGCCATAGCTCACCCCATGTCAACTTTTAAGATCTTCAGTCTTGTAGCTCTGTTTAGTGTGCAATGTTTCTCTGTGCTAAGATGAATTTTACACTATTCAGCCCATTAGCAACCTGCAGCTGCAGCAACAGGCCTCTGATACCTCTTCTTTTCCTGGGGGACAAGGGAAAGTGCTACTCAGTCACCAAGCACAGCCCCAAGAATGTGCACAGGCAGTCCAGAGCCCTGGCCCAGTGTGAGGCATATTTCTTCCTGATGCATGAGCCTTAGAACCTAATAATAACTTTGCTTGTGTGAGGGAGAGCAGAAAACAGAAGCAGTTAGGCAAAGCTCCAAATTGCTGCTGCCACTGTTGAGGTGGGAGGGGATATGGAGGAAAAAGGGAGCCCTTTAACCCCAGCCCTGGCACTGCCAAAGTCAGATCTTATCTCACTCAACAGAACCACTAAAGGTGGTTAAAAATGTTGTTGCTTTTTTTCTTAAATGTTGAGGAGGAAATTAAACTGAATGAAATCCATCCCATCTTGTTGATTATTTTTCATTACACCATCATTGTGTGCATTCCACCAACCCACCAGATTCCACCATCTTTTTCCACTTTTTTTAGAGAAATTTTTATGGTTATGTTTGGACCTCAACAAATGTTTAATTTAAATGCATGTGGCATAGTGTCACTAAAGCAGGCATCTGCAGCATGGATGTTTACAGATGTTGTCGCTGTGGCCTGGAGTACCCTGGTCATGGAAAACCCCCCTAGAAACTTCTCACATGTTTTTATAAAAGAAAGAAACTTTTTCTTGTATACATAAATCAAACTCAAATATAAACCACTGAGAGCTTTGTTGGCCTTGAAATGATACATCCAGGGTTCATACACTCTAGTAGTATATAAATAATAAGATTTGAATGTCCTATTTTGACTGTAATGGCCTTCAAACATGCAAGCAGTACTTGTGAAGAATGTTCCTGACATTTAAGTCTGTTAAGATTCTTGGATAAAGCTTCCCTTTATTTTCTTTTACCAAATTCTACTCCTCATCAACTTTTAGATGCATCAACTTATCCCCATTCTCTTCTGAAGTTGCAGAATAGTGTTTGTGATGTGCTTTGGAGACTTAAAGTGCAATGCATTGCTATTCAAGTCTACAGAGAGTGAAGAAATATTGAATCAGTGTTCATTTTGGAAGGTAGTGCAATTGGAAAGCAGAAACAGCTAAGGAGAAAATATTGTAAAAATTAATTTTACTTAGGAAAATACAGTAATATAATTTACTTTCCAGGGGAAGGGGGGAGTTTCTCACTAGAGGAAAAAGGGTAGCAAATATTATCCTTGTTCAATGGGCAATTTTTATAATCTTTGCTGAGATAAACCATATATCTGTTTAATATGAGAGAGGTACCATACAAAAGTAGTAAGTTAGTTTGTATTTATGCATGCTTGATTTACTACAGGTCACAGATCATGCTGTGTGCAGAAACATGTCCTTGAAAAGACAAATAACTTCAGACAGTTTTCTGATTTTACTCTGGCATAGCAAACTCTTAGCTGGAGTGAGAGGTTTTGAGTTCATCTGTATTTCTGTAGGAAGAAATCTAAATTTCACTTTATCTGGTTCAGGGTCATCAGTTGAGGAGTTACAAAAGGTGGCTTTCAATATCTCTCTGGTTTTGATATATTGACAAGTTTAAGAAAAAATTCCAAAACATAGTGGACTTTATTTTTTCACATAAAATATGAATCACTTGAGGATGGTACTTGGAATTTAAAATTCACAAGCAGTCAGAAATTTCTTCTCACTTATAATATAGAAAATAATATTTTCCACCAATATATTTAGAATTGTGATCAAAAAAAAATTAGCATTAGAGTAAAATTCTAAACATACAATGTAACTTTTGTCACCACATCTGTTTTTGCATTTGTTATGCCTCTACATATGAAAGTAATAACAAAAAGTTGAGATGGTTTTCCCCATTGTGAGAGCAAGGTAAACTCAGTATTCAAATAATGGTTAAAACCAAAAGCCTTTCCAGACCACTAGTTCTTCAGCTGCTGAATTTTCTTCACACACCTTGAAACCTAAAACTAGGTTGGAAATTCCACTAAGTAACAAGCACTGAAGAGTACTTGACCCTGAAACCTCAAAACTAAATGATCATTTGAGAAAATATAGACCATGCCTAGGACTTGGGAAATTACAGTGATTAGATAATTATGTTTATTGATTTTCATTTCTTGTTCATCCTGGGTGTGCTGCTTTTGGCCAAGGGGTATTCCATATTTGGGTCCAGAAGAGGAAACACTTTTTATTGCACATTAAATAAAAGCAATACAGGAGAACTATGTTAACCTGTTGTAAGTCTGGAGTACTCTTGAGCTGAGACAGATAAATTGGTATGCAGAAAGCTAACGCACAGGCAAAAGTGTAGTAGATTAAATCTTATATACCTTCTACCCACGATATCTTGCAATTTCTGCAGTACTGGAATCACTAGGGAAAACATGTGCTATGATTCTTGGGGTGTCCTGCACAGGGCCAGGAGTTGGACTCAGTGATCCTGGTGGGTCCCTTCCAACTCAGAATATTCTCTGATTCTGTGGTTTTATTGCCATCATTAAAAAAACAAAACAAAAAAAAAAAAACAAAAAACAAAAAACAAAAAAAAAACCACAAGTTCATGTATTTAGCTTCTAAGGGGTATCAGGTCACGTTCAACATCACTCTGCAGGAAGTGTTCTGTGGTACCACACTGATTTTTTTTAGTTGGAAGATGACTGTTGTTGAGGTCTTTTACTTCATATGTGGACTGTAGTCTGGGATTAACTGATACTTCAGTGAAGGGTTTCTTCAGCAAATGTTTTGTTTCCTCTCTGTGAAATGGGGATTTCTCACTTCTATTACCCTAAACTATTTAGAATGGAAAAGATTTTTTTTCCCCCCTCAAGTGTACGTAAAATCCCTAGAACGTGACTGAACTGCACTCCATGTCACATACATGACAACAACGTTTTTGTTTACTATCTGCTAGTTCCTCTTGATAGTTTTCATTGAAGGGGAATACTAGAGTAACACACCCTAATATTTATTTAGAGTTTTTCAAACAATCTGCATATGGGGATGAAGTAGGAGAATAAAAATAGCCAATGACTTTTTCTTAAAAACCACCTTTAATTTTGACCCGTGAAACTGTAAGGATAGATCCTGTGCTCAGGGTATAGTGTTGCTGTGCTCCCAGTACTCCACTAAGATTCCTTTTAGGCACGTAACTGGTCTTAATCACTTTTTGTGTGAAAGGTCTGAACAGCAGAAAATATACAGCACATATTTAGATTGCACTTCCTTCCTGATTTTTTTTCTTCCCAGAAAAGCAGTTCATGGCTGGCCAAACCACCACAAGGTTCAAGAAAAGCAGACATAATTTTTGAAGATTTTCTAGAGGCATTATCCCATTAGGGAGTGTTTCTCATTGCTAAAATTTAGTTTTATACCAAGCACCAAACAGTACATACAAAATGGATGTAAAAAGAAAACTTTAAGTAAATATTATATTTACTAATATACATAGGCACTCAAAATAGGCTAACAATCAATCTAGGGCTTTAATATTCTATGGTGAAAATTCTGTCTCAGTTTACATCTGCCTGTAACTGTACTGAATTCAATACAGATTTCCTGTATAACAGCATAGCTGAGAGGATAATCAGACTTGCTTTGTCTGATTTGTGGGACAGTGCTCGTAGCCTTGAAGTCCTCAGAACACAAATATGCTCAGATATAGATAAAAGAGCACCAGCTTATTCCATTCATTGATCAAGACATTTTAAAACATCCTTCTGTCCATTTTTTTAAATTATTTTTTTCTTATAATAGTCAGATGGTTGCACGATGTCTGTGAAATTAGAAAAGTCTGTCTGTATGGTAGTCATTTCTCTTGATATTGGTTACCTCATTAATGATAAATAAAGGGTAGTTAAAACAAAAAGAGAAAGAAACTAAGAGGAAAATATACGAGATTTTCTATAAAATTCTTACCACTCCTTATATAAGATTATAGCTTGAATCAAAACATCATCTGATTTAGAGTTCAGTGGAAGAGAATAAAAGGGTCATTTTAGTCGTCTTTTGTTTTCACCATCCAGACTCATTGCATAGAAGAGAACATAGAACAATGAAAAGAAAGATGTACATAACCACACTTATTTATTTATTTATTTATTTATTTATTTCTCGTGGGGATGTGGGAAGGAAAGGTTGCTTCTCCTTTTCTTGGAAGAGAAAGTGACATACAAAATAAGGAAGCAAAACCTTATTGTACCCATAGTAGATTCCTGACTCAGGAGACAGGAAGCTCCAATTCTGCCTATCCCTTAGCAGTCTTTGTTTCTTCTGATCACCTGATTTACCCACAGAAATGAGTAAAGGTTTTGCTAGATACTATTAGTGATTCATGTGATTAAATAATTTTTTCACTTCCACAACACAAAATATAATCTTCCAACTAATTAATCTTGTTTACCCACTTGGCAAATGAATCTGGGTTAAAGGCGCAAACTTGAAATAGCCCTCTGACACTTAATATTTAGTGTCTATTTTGTAGTAACTAAGTAGTTCCCCTGAGAGAAATAGAGTTCATTGGTGACACAAAGCTGGGAGGAGTGGCCAATAACCCAGAGGGCTGTGCAGCCCTTCAGAAGGACCTTGACAAGTTGGAGAGAAGGGCAGAGAAGAATCGTCTGAAATTCAACAAAGGCAAGTACAAAGTCCTGCACCTGGGGAAGAATAATCCTAGGCACCAGTACAAGTTAGGGGCTGACCTGCTGAAAAGCAGTTCTGTTGAGAAGGACCTGGGGATCCTGTTGGACAACAAGCTGTCCATGAGCCAGTCTTGTGGCTAAGTAGGCCAATGATATCCTGGGGTGCATTAGGAAGAACACTTCCAGTAAGTTGAGTGAGCTGATCCTTCCCCTCTACTCAGCCCTGATGAGACCTCATGTGGAGTGCTGTCCAGTTCTAGGCTCCTCAGAACGAGGGAGACATGGAGTTCCTGGAGCAAGTCCAGTGGAGAGCAAGTAAAATGATTAAGGGACTGGAACATCTCTCTTACAAGGGAAAGCTGGGGGAGGTGCATCTGTTTAGGCTTGAGAAGAGATAACTGAGAGGAGACCTCATCAATATCTATAAGTATCTAAAGGGAGAGTGTCAAGAGGATTAAGCCAGGCTCTTCTCACTGGTGCTAAGCAATAGGACAACAGGCAATGGGAAGAAATAATGCGTGGGAAGTTCCACTTGAATATGTGGAAGAACTTTGTTGTGTGGGTGACCAAGCACTGGAACAGATTACCCAGAGAGGCTGTGGAGTCTCCCTCACTGGAGATATTCAAGAACTGTCTGGATGTAATCCTGTGCAATGTGCTCTAGGATGACCCTGTTTGAGCAGGGAGGCTGGAGGAGATGACCCACTTTGGTCTCTTCCAACCTCATCCATCTGTGATTCTGTGAAACTCTGATTCTGTTTTGCTGCTCTTGCACTGGGCTGTCCTTTTTGGAAAAAGACTGTCTGTTATAGTTCCTATGTCACATCCAACCATCACTGAGTAAGTGCTAAAGTCTCAGATGACATATGACGATATTTTGAGGCAACTTAATTAAGCCTTTCACAGGCTGAAGTTAGTGATGCTTGTGCAAAATTTGGAATTTACCAAGATAAAAATTAGTGGATGCACTCTAGTATAAATGGATCCTAGCTCTAAAAGCAATTTTAGTAGTTTTGCTCCATATTGTACCAATATCTTATATAGCTGAAGTTGGGACTAGCTCCAGGCTATGGGGTTAGACAGTACTGCTTAGTGTGATAGTTCTGTCAGCCTTGTGTAATCAATCCATCTTTGGCCTGACCAAATTTTGCACTGAGGTTTAGGATTTGTTCAGCCTCTGTCTTCCTCACACAGACATGCTTTTGCCATCTTGGGACAGCTGAAACTCACACAGTGATCACAGTAACCTGTTTTGATTTGTATTTAGATTTTTTCATAGCTCTGTTTATCACTGTTTTCCAACATACTATATGCTACTATGCAAAATCTCTGGTTTGTTTTGTTTTACTTTGCTTTGTTTTGTTCTTTCCCCAGACATTTATCTGCTGTTTTATTAGAATACAGTGTTTAGTCTCCCACTGGCATTTAGTCTTTAATGACACTGTGAATAAAACATAGCAAACTGTTTGGAATCCACCATACAATAATTCATCTGAAAATAGCTGTTATACACTGCAGATATGACCAGCTAGGGCAGTGTCCATCTACTGGCCCTCATTTGTTTTCTGATGGTCACCAGAGGTCAGTTCAACAATGTCCCCATTGATGCTTTTCTATCCGTTTAACTTTCACTACTACAAGAACAAAACTCCAAGCATACACACACAAAAAAAAAAGGAAGAATGTGCTCATTGTGGTTCAACCGGAATTCTCAAATACAGAAAAGATCCTCTTTACTGGCTGTTTCCTCCTGCAACTTGACTTCCGAAATAAGGCTACCTTTTTGTACAAGATACAAAAACAAAAATGCAAAAAAATCCCACCAGAAAGCATGTGACTTCCAGAATTGCCTGTAGCTTTCCTGGCACTGGGTTGAGAAATATTTCTTCATCTCATGTTACATAATCATCCTTGACGCATTGTTTGTTCCAGCTCAGTGCTGTTTTCATCAGATAGGAACCACAAATCTAATGGAATATGAGGAGTGTCCCCCTGATGGTGTATGGGGGATTTTTGGGTGCTTTTTTTTTTTCTTACGTTTCAAAATTATGAAAGGTATTTAAAAATATTGCTGAAACAGAAAGCTTTTGAAACCATAATTCTTATTAGCTAATGTTCTTCTTCACAGCACATATTTCCTGTCTTTTTCCAGTAAGCCCACTGATTACAGCACACTGAGATCTCATTTGAATGAATGAAAGGAAGAACTATGTAATGAAAGAATGAATGTATATTTGACATAACAGACCCCTAGGATAAATTCAATTTACTTTAATAAAATTACACCAGGGAATAATTTATCCCTTAATGCTTCAATGGCACACTCTAAGAGATTTACTCCAAATTCCATGAAGTTCCTGCAACTTTTCCATTGGTTTCAGTGGGTCTGGATCAAGTTTCAGAAGGATAAAATACTTGTTTATTACTTTTTTTAAATTATTATTCACAAAGTAAATAATTTTGTGCAAGTAAACACCTTCACTGGATAATCATTCCTTGAACCTTGGTACCTGTCACTGCTGTCTCTTCTGACTTCTGTGAAAGTGTCTCTCCAGTCTTCCTATCAAATTCTGACTTCTTTCTGTCCACTTTCCTGTAATGTTCCATTGCTCAGGCATAGTCTCACTGTAGAACCTTTTCTTCCTTAGACTAAAACTAAATGAATTCTTCTTTCCTTATGCTTTGTGGAAGAGAACACCACAATCCCCTTCACATTTAATTTTCTGGTCCTTATGATTTCCCTGATGTCTCTGATGTTGTCCAACATTGAGAGTCAGACCTCTGTCCAGCCAATATTGATACTGTAGCCAGGATTCCTCCAAATTTCATATAGAAATCTTTCTCTTACACATGCTTAAGGAGCCTTGCAATATCCGTCATGCTCTTTCATTTAATTTTCTAATGATTGATTTCTTCATCTTCTTTGTCACCATATGACAACCTGTACTTAATATTTCACTGCTTATGTTTTGTTTCATCCATGGAAAGTCTTAGACTGGATATAGTTACAAACCTAGAGTAGCAGCTGATCACGGTGCCTCAAAAGAACATGAAAAGCCAAGTTTAACTTGAGTCATAGCCTGATCACTGGTTGTCTCCCCTATGGAGAGAAGTAAATTGGGTCAATTTATGGATTAACATAGATTGTTTTCTCATCTTCATGTTCAACTTTTAAACGTAAGGATGTATTTAGTGAAGTTTATAGGATGTGTGTCTTGTGCCTGATACTTGATATTTTCACTAAAATATCCTGAAAGATAGATAAAAAAGGAAATTTACTCGATTTTCAGCTAAAACCAGATTTTAAAGGCCTGAAAACACTTTTCAAGATAGGGCCAGAATTCAAAATAATTTTGGTTATTTGAAGAAATGACCTAGAGAAAAACATGGCATCTCTGTAAGAACTAGGCTAAATTCACATCATTGAAAGGAATAATCTAGGTAAGGCAGGAAGGGGTAAACAAGTGGAACTTTACAAGAGATGGTAAAAATTGATTTGATTTACTTAAAGTCTGCCTGCTCAGACAATATACTCCACATGCATACTGTTACAACCAAATGTAATGGTTTTGAATTTCAACAAGGGAATTACATTTGAGATGTCAAGAAGAGGTTCCTAACAATAAAAGTAGTGAAACACTGAAACAGATTATGTGAGATGATCATGAAATCTCCAGTTTTGAAGGTCTTCCAGAATAAATTCTACAAGAGTACCACAGATAGAGCTGATCCTTTCTTGAGCAGTGAGACAGACTGAGGGATCTTTTGAGGTGTTTTCTACCTCAGTTACTTCAGTTATGTCTAGGAATATTCTGGCCTGTTTGTGTAGATTTTGAGCTGCTGAATCTAAGGCTTCATTTAGTTCTTCTTGCTGTTCTGTCATGCCCCATGTACCAGCATGACATAGGCAAAAGAACTGTGCAAAATAAGACATTCAGAACTCCAATTTCTGTAGGAGGGAACATCAATCAGAAAAGACTCTTAAAAATGCCAATAATATTTACATAAATGTTTAACAATAGAACACATAAGGGTAGAATATGTTTGCCTGATGCAAGCCCACTGCAATAAGAAAAATAATATGATTGCCAGTCTGTTTAATTTTTAACCTCTGTGAAGTACTCCATTGCATGTTATGTGAGTCCATGGGATACAACTTGACAAGTGGCAGCATTGCACTGTTTCTTTGGGAAATATAATACTATATCAAGGAAAATTGATAAAACCTGGAGAAGTACAAGTAATCTTTTAGGAAAAAAAAAAATAAAAATTGAAGATTATATAAGCAGACAGACAAGCAAGTATTTTGACCTACATCACTAGTGCTAACAGCTGGCAATTAAAGCCAAACTCTATTTGAAAAATACCATGAAGTTATGAAAGTGTTTTACCATGTTTTTCCATGTAGTGGAATCATGTTTGAGTAGGACAGTGCTTCTTTTTTTGTTCCTTGAAATGCTTTATTTTTATCCAAGATAGCATGACCATTTTGAGTAAAAGAAACTTTCTCTCTTTCTTATAACTATTTTCTTTATGTTGCAGAATACCTGAAAGAAAGAGACCTTCTGGTTTATAGACAATTCCTCTGGTTATATTCAGATTAGTAGAATACTTCTGTAAAAGATATTTAGGTCTTACTAGAGAATGACTTTTCTGAACTTCTCTTTCAATCTCTCTCTTGCATAATCACTGTTCAAGGGCAAGTTTTGTGCCAAAAATTCAAGTAAACTGAAGAGAGTGATGCTTGCGAAGGGAATCATATTGCAGCTGGTATCATCAGAAGGAATTCTGGCTGAGTCATCTTGCTTTCCAGAGTAGATGCAGCAAAAACAATAGCTTCATGACCCTTGCAGAGGGTCCTCACCAGTTTACACCATCAGCACATCATGCAGCCCACCTATCCATGAGGGACTATTGCACTGTTTTTAGACAATTACCCAAGAAGCCAACCTGAAGCCCTAAGTTTTCAAAACCTCTGCTGTTTACAATGACTGAAGTCCTTGGGCCTCAAAGTGTGCCTAGATGGTGCCATGCAATGGCATATGATGGCTTTAAGTGAATTCAATCAGTTGCCAGTGGTTTTATGAACCATAAATTTAACTTAGTCAGAACTCTCTACTAACTTGAATTGCTTCCAGTATCCGAGATGGATTGCTTAGGGTTGGCTCACGTAGTTGTGCACAACACTGAATTATTTCTTCCACTAGCAAAAACTCACACACCCTACCCTTTTCTAAAAGGGTAGCACAGCATGCGTTGTCTGAACTGTGTATTATCTAGAACAATACACAGGAAAATACTAACAAAATTCGCTGTTGGCACTATTATTTTCTAAGCAGGCACACAAAATTATGATAATAATAGACTGATTCTGATTTACATACACTGAACATCTGAACAATATGTTCTTGGACAGGGCAAAAATTCATTTCCAAAACCCATTAAAATCACATAGTAAGGTCATTTCTACATAAATAAATGAATTAAAGAAATGTAAGCAAATACTGTTTGCTGTACACCAAGGCAAGACATGCACAAATACTAATAGCCTTAAGTGCATTTTAAGCCAGGCTTCAACTCTTATAGTCACATTGATGGATTAAGATGCTAGAAAATTGATTGCAGTGACTATTAACAATATTAATCAAACTACTTCAATTTGCATACTCTGTTTTGGTCTTGGCGAGTACATACTGACAGCAGGGATATGTCGGTGTTGTCCCTGCTGCCCATGGAAGGCAGTTAATAGCATCATACATGTAAATTATAATAGTTGTATGCCATGAGGTTCAGTTTCAATAGGCTGCTCTATTCACTTCTTTTCTGCACTGGTGCAGAACTGCACAGCACAGAGAGACACAGAGGAGAGGTTATAGAGATAAATAAATAACCAAGGGTTAACAGTTCTCATTTCTAAACTTTGTCTGCACTGAACACAAAGAGCAGGATACTTGCACTGCAAGCAGGTGTATATCATGCTGTCCTTCATTTCTTTAAGAGGGAGATCCATATGATATCTGTGGGGCAACAATTCTCCTGATCAACAGATCCCTTTTTCCTCTGGGAAAAGTCATGTGCTGCCTTCAAGTAGAATCAGAAAATCAAGCCAGTTCTCTATGAGAACATCCTAAAATGAAGGCCTGAAAAGTGGGCCAATTTTATTTGCTCAGCTGACAGCATGATGGGAGTTGCTGTTAAAAGGAGCCTATAAAAAGGTCTTCCATATTCCCTGCCAAATCCTCCTATTAGTCTTCCCTGAGTTCATATCAGGTCACTATGAGATTCCTTTCATCTCATAACACTGAACTCATTAGTTTCCATGACTGATCTGAAACAGTAGCATGTATGGAAAAACCCCTAAATTTAGATGTATGACTAATCTGCTTTTGTTTTCCCTTTCCTGGATCCTTTTTCACATACAAAGTGGAAGTTCAGCTTTGCTACAAAACATCATTTTGCTTGTTATATTTCCAGAACATTGGCCTTATATCTGGTGTTCTTTGTTCATATTGACACTAATTGATAGTAGCAGGGCTGTGACACTGCAGTAAGTTTTCCCACAGTAGAGGCAAAGGCACTGCAGGTTAGGCTGCCAGCCAAACCAGTTAATGCTTCCCTTTGCATTCTTTTCAGTTCCCCAGAGAAGAGCTATTTTACAAATACCTGGCACTTAAAGGTCCAGGATGTTATTGCCTCTCTTGTTGCTATCAAAATACTTACCTAGAAATGGTGTCAGTGTAGAATCATATTTCAGAAGCTGTAGCACACCAAGGAAAGAGGATCTGAAAGGCTTCAGCTACACAATTTGTCATTAAAGCTTTAAGCTAATTTAATTAAAACTATATTTGACCAATTTAAAAAATGACAGCAAATATACTGTTTGACCTAGGACTGATAAGACATAGTAATGAGATGAGCAGAGTATATTTTCCTGTGTGCAGATAGCAACTCCACACAATATCAGCTGAATGTGTGACAAACTTATTCTTCTGCATTTTACTGTCTCTGCCTGTACTGCAGTTCCTAGGCAAAAAAAAGGAAGTGAGAAGAAATGGCTACCTGGATCATACAGCTGTTAATGAACTTGATGTGCCCCATTTCACATAACTGAGCTTGTTTATTAGTCACTGCCCTGTTATCTGTGTATACAGATTTGTGTGTGTCCTCAGAGTAACTCTAGTAGAAAAAGAGTCTCAAAGCATAAGCATTAAGTCATGTGATGCCTTTTTATTTTTGTTTTCCCATCCCTTAGATCAAAATTTGAGGATATAAAATTTGACCTACTTCTTTTCTGCCTGACCTGAAAAAGCATTTACATACACAAAACAGACTATTTTCTCCCAGACAATCAAATTCTGGATAAGTTCCCAAAGTCAAATAAAGAGATTCCCCAGAGTATAATATAAATATTGACATAACAGAATTAATCTGCAGAGGAAAAGGAGGTCCTATTCAAAGGTCAATCTTCTAGTAATCCTAAACCACATCACTCCCAGAAAGGGCGCAGTAGGTATTAAACAGAACGGAGAATTGAAATATCAGTTCCAGGTTCTATACCTGATCAGTGGGGAAAGTAATTTTTCTCTTTCATGGCTTTTATACCCAAGGCTATTCTGTTCCAGCAGCAACATGCAAGAATCGGGGAAAACCTGAAATGCATATAATAAAAGACATGGAACTGATCAGAGATAAAACTGAGCATAAAAATAAAAGTAATTAAAAAATCGTTCACCTTCTCACCCTAATAGACACTTCTATTTTTCAAATAATATCAAATTCTCTGTGTTTGACTTTTAAAATCTAGGGTGCCAAGGATTCTTGTACAGACTGCCCCAGCCAGGGCAGCGTAGTCTCTAATGCTCCCTCCCTGAAGCTGGGATGTAGCTACTAGTCATCATTTTGCCTAAATGGGCTTCAGACATAACAATGTTAAGACCCTCCAGAAATGCATCCATAAGCAGCATCTCTTAGAAAGAGTGGGTGTTGGGACAGCTCCCTCCGACACACACACATGCTCACACACATGCACATGGGGACAGGCTGCCTATGTCTCTTTTCTATAAGTCTACCACATGATTGGTGATTTGTCAACAGATATAAGACAAATTATTTCCTCAGGCAGGCAGGGAGATAGCTGTGCAGTCCTACATTTTACTCACAGCTATTCATGGTAAGATGCGTGAGCCCATGGGGAGGGAGAGGAACCCCAGGCACCCTTTCTCCAAGGCGGAGACTTTAGATCCAGCCAGCATTGCAATCTTCACCCACACAAAGTCCTGCCCTGCCACCTGAGAGTTGGAGACTATTTCCCTTTGCTCTTGTCCATGATTGAGATTATCCTGCGAGAAAGGAAATGTAGGAGGGTGTATAATTCTAATAGGGGCTTCTACATTCACACAAAACAAACTCATGTATATCACTGCTAGTTATCCTCATGACCTATTAACATAGCTTGGGTCACCTTCTGTGCAGTTTAGACAAGACCACATTTGCCCACATCCTCAGTCTCATGCTATATAGAAGCACTGCTCTGATGGGTCACATCACAGCTTCCCCATTTATCAGGCACTTCCAGTGGGAAATAAATGAACTTCAAAAGAAAATATTCCATATAGGGCTTTGGGAATACCACTGTTGGCCAGAAGGAGATGCAAAGCCAAGTGGTCTTTTATGTGGACATGATCAGTTTGTGCAAGTTGGTCTTAGAGACAGATAGCAGTCCCATGCACTGCTTTGCTTTACTGTCTAGGCCTGGTTGATGTCTCCCAGTTGTGACTGTTTCCATCCTGAAACTATCCCTTGAAAAAGCACTACGTCCATCTATAAAGCTATACCATTTTATATGTGCAATTCCTGCCCAGTTCTTTGAAACTGTCCATGTGTCTACTCTCAAGAAAAGGTGTGATAGGAAGAGTCATGTCTCCCCGCACCTTTAAATGAGGAACTCAGCTTTGGAGAAGGGATCAGCTTTCTCTCTTTGACAATTGTAAGCTTAAATTCCACCTTTGAGTGAATTTTTTCATAAGGGGCCTACCTTGACTTTTGTGTTCAACCTAGAACTTCAGTGCCCTTAATTAGGTCTGGGTCACATTCTTGGCCTGATTACTAAAATACTAGCTGCCTTAGCATCCAAGGTCAAGTCAATGCAATCAATTGTTTCATCAGGTCTAAACTTGCAGAGAACATTAGGAAGGGGTCACTAGGAACAGCAAGAAGAAACATTAGGATAGTAATGCAGCTCTGTGCTGGCTTTAGTTTCACCAGCCTTCATACTACTCTACGCATTGCTGACACCTAGCAGCCCCTTAGAAGTGAGTGTGCAGGTGGCAGCCTGGCAGAAGACAGTGGGGTAGTTTCCCCCATCTGCAAGCGAAAACCCCAGGGCAACATGTGTATTGGTGGCAAGAGACAACACACGTGTTGGTAAACTCTACCTCTCCTAACTGGAGTTTCCCCTTCAGTAGAGAAATCCAGAGCTTCTTAATGAATACATTTTTCTAGCTCCTATGAGCAACAACAGTGATTTTTTTCTTTTATAGTGAGGATTAATTAATTATCATCCAAAAATGTCCCTTCCCTTCATTTTATTTAGGGCTTTTGTTGGGTTCTGGTTTTACCTGTCTTTCTCTTATCTCATTTATCTCCACTACTTTTGTTGCAAAAATATCATTCTTCCTGACAGTTTGTTACTGAACTATTTATACTATTCCCAGTGTTTGGGAAATGTTTAGGGTGATTAGATAACTGTATCACAGAATTCCCATGGGGCATGTGTCTGTTATGTATATATCATCCCCCCTCCTCTTGGTATCTTAGTACTGGATTATGGCAGTGTCATGTGGGGCAGTTGTCCCTCCACCCTTTTGCCAGACCTGCTCAGAAACAGATATGGTGGAGAAACATGAGTGAGGAGGAGGTTCTACATGCTGCTTATTCAAGGAGAGAGTTGAGGCTGCAAACTGCTATAATAATCCAGTACACTCAGAGTCATCAACTACCTGATCCATTGAAAGTTTGAGGGAGATTCTGTTTTTTAAGAAAAGTCGAATTGGGAATCTGGCCTCTTTTACCAGGTGTGTGTTCATAAGCAGGTGCAAACACATGCCCTTTTGTCTTCCTGGTCATCAGCACTTTCTGGAAATTGAATTAACTGCAAAATTTATAACCTTTCAGCAGAAGACTTGAAAAGGAAGAACTAAATTCACCAACACCTTGGTGTTATTTGAAGTACAATGATCTTTCCTAGGCCCAGGGAGTCATGGTCTTCATCACTTCTGAGGAAAGCCTGGTGGAAAGACATACGCATATGCAAACATATTTTAATTTAAAAAATTTCAAATTGAGATCCAGTGTGGAGGATACAACCATCCTTTAAATTTTGTGGACATACTGGGGTTTTTTGTTGTTTAATATTTTTTGAGACTCAGCTTTGTTCCAAACCATCTGCTGATGACAGGGTTTTGGGATGTCATATTTTACTGACCTACCATAAGGAAAGCATGACCACAATGAGAAAAATGAGCACAACAAGATCTTTGCTATGGCACAGATATTTTATTTTTCTTTCCATTTGTCAGAAAACAGTGTCATGGAAAAAAAGAAACTGGGGAGTGTGACAACAAAATGGGATAAACTGAGCAAATTTGAAATAGAATGAGTTCTTACATATTTGTATTTGCCTTTCAAGTACTTAAATTTGCAGGAAGATTACTCCATTCCCAGTTATTAGTGGGTAATAGCCAGGGGCCAAAAGTGTCTAAAGATTTTTAAATACTTGGCATAATGTTTTTCAGACTTTTAATTTTATGTGTAAGTAATATATTTTCAAATAAATCAACATTATTTAAAAGTATGTCTTAACATTTGTTCAACAATTTTGCATTAAAAAATGCTCTTCTTCCTTTAAATCCAGAATACTTAATTTCAATATTTTTTTGAAAGATACATTTCTACTTTTCTATTTGAAAATGGTAATTTGGAGATTGAAGCATTAAATAAGACATTAAAAAAAAATTTATGTGAAAATTTTAATTGACCTGAAACTATGCTAACAATGCTATTATCAGCTATATTTTAAGGAGAGATTCTGCAAAGCAAAGCAAGAAGTATGGGTTTTTTAATCATGATTATTTTAATCTAAGAATATTTTTTTACCCCTTGCTGAAAGTAAAATGAAACAGAAATGGTATATTTAACAATTCGTTTTTGTTTGCTATCAAGAATGGCAAGTGCATTTGATTAACAGTTTCTTCCCTCAATAGTCAGATTCAAAGCATTGGAAAAGAAAAAAAAATGATAAATTATGAATCAGGAGAGTAGGTTTTGTTTACACCAAAAGATTCACAAAATAAGTTTCCGTTTTCCAGCTGTAAACTTCAAGAAAAAGATAAGTAAATGCATCAATGTATCATTTATCTTGTGTCTGAAATGAAAATTAGGTTTAATAGGAAAAAAAAACCTACCATCTTCTGCTTAGGAAGTAAAAAACAATCCATTATACCATAATGTTATTTGTTTGAGGATTATGAGGCAGTATAATTCTTTAACAAGATGATGCTGTGCACTGTTGATGTGGAGAACACTGCTAATTCCATTTCGGCTGGTCTCCTACACAACATAACTTGTGACAAAGTATCATGTTGTTTTGTTTCTGGAGAAGTCACTTGTTGGTATAAGTGACTTTAACCTCTTCAAGCAATAAAAGACAAAAAGTACCGATGAATCTGTATCATCTTCCTATGAATAGAGAGCACTGTCAATAATACCATATGATCAGCTACAGGAAATTTTTGTGAACTCATTGCCTGTATTTCCATTCCATCAGGGATTGAGGCCAAAGAAAGCATGGAATGTATCTTTGCCATCAAAATACAACAGAAAAAAGGAACCTGTCCACCCAGGTATACTCATCACATGTCCCACATCTGGAAAATGCTTGAAGCAGTTCCTGGCACAAACATCTTTGCCCTCCCACAGGGTTTCTTTAACAAGAACCATTATCTGTAGACTATTTCTTGAACATGTTTAATGGTAATGCTGGAGAGGAATAAGTTGCACAGGCAGGAGGGCACTAAAATGGGTGCAGAAGTTCTAATGGGGTGCAGAATGTAAGCAGCTGTATGTCAACATGCTGTTTCATAATGCTTGTTTAGGTCTGCTCATGCTCCTGTCAGGTCTTTGTACACCTCAGAGGCTTTTCAGCTAGATTTGTATTGATACATTTATTTCTTTGACGCCTGAAGGGGATTTAGGTCTAAATCCAAAAACTGAAGGTAAATATTGTATGCACATTGCGCATCTGATATGCAAAACCAATAAACCCATAGCACATCAATCCTAACATGGCATGCAGTTCAGGTAAGAAATTCAGAATCAGAACTCCCAGAAAGAGTTTAAAGTGGAAGGGTTTCTTCCAGCCTCGGAAAAGCCAAGCAAATGCCACAGAAGTTTAATCTATGCTTGTGAAGACAGGCTTGTAGAAGCTCCTGTTAAGGAGCCGCAGTCCGTTCCACAGTTAGGTGGCAAATACCCTCTTGTGGTTTTTTCAACATCAGATGACACATTCTGCAAATCTTATAGATAGATCCTGCTCCGGTACAGCTGCTGACTCAGACTGCAGGGAGATAGGGTTTCTGTTTACAGAGACAACGTGGAGCTGATGGGACGACCCAGTGACATATTGGAGTTCCTCCGGGGGAGTAGGGCTCGAAGTGACATTACATGTGTTACACTGCCATGCTGCAGATCATATAAATAGAAGTGCTGTGAAGCAGATGGTTTGCTTCCACCACAAACACCATTTTGATAGGCACAACTGAGAAGTAGCTTCTGACAATATGCCCATATATGCATATATACACACTGTGCATATGTGAGCATAAGCTAACAACTGTACCTTGAATACAGGCCATGATACAGCACTTTTACGTACTCCTGTATTCATTCATTTTTAGCCAGAATGTGTGTTTATGAACATTCATTTTATATTTCAGCAATTTCCATTTTCCCACTGCTCATTTACCTACATGTTAACCACTTGCGAAAATCTCATTTCTCATCACTTCAACTCAGAGAAGCAGTCCATGACCCTTGTAATAAGCCTCAAAAAAAATTTATGGATTTTTGAGTGGAAGTGCCTGGCCACGAAACTGTTGGGAATGAAGGTGGGGGTGTGGTTGACAGGGGATAGCTAAGAGGTCCTAGGAGATATAGGCTTCCTCTGTCCACCATCATAAATTTAAGTTGGGAAGTGCTTTCTACTTTTTTTCTTAAGGTGCCATGCTCCTCCTGTTCCTCACCGCAGCTCCTATCAGTCCCTTCACCTTATGGGAACAGAGACCAGGAGTTTACTGGGGAGACAATATCGGGAAGGAAAACAAGGGAGAAGTTTGAGAGTTTTTGGCTTGTGACAGATCATTAACAAAAGAGTTGATTGTCTGGCTCTCCCAGTCCTAGCCTGCTTTGTCCTACTAAAGCAGCAACAAATAACATAAGGCATTAATGTAAGGTATGTTGATAAAAAGTTGGAGTAGAAGAGCTTCCCTTGGTTTGTTTGGCTGCTTTCATCTTGCAGTACAGTGCAGTAGTAGTATAAAAATCACTTACTACTCAAAATCCAGATAAAGAAGCAAATTCTGTGGGGTTTGCCTCAGCCACATATGTCTTAGACTCAAAATGAAGAAAAGGTAATTAATTACTAGTAAGATTCAATGTAGAAGTGGA
Organism: Empidonax traillii; assembly: GCF_003031625.1. Classification (NCBI taxonomy): domain Eukaryota; kingdom Metazoa; phylum Chordata; class Aves; order Passeriformes; family Tyrannidae; genus Empidonax; species Empidonax traillii. The sequence goes on from NW_020956542.1 coordinate 195,983, forward strand.
TTTCCTTAAAAAAATACTAGAAGCTCAGAACTAAAAACAGGGACTGAAAAGCCATAATTTAGAACTATTTCACAAAAATGAATTTTTAAAATGCTTCATTATGGGTCATTTGACCTAAGCATAAATCAAAACCACTTTGCTTAACTCTTTTGTGAGTTGTTATGCCTTTGAATTTTAAAATAGCAATCAAATTCTACATGAAAAAGAGTTAAAAGACACATTGACATGAAAAATTTCTTTTTTCTGTTTTTTTTTTTTTCAAATCAAATTTCATCCCATTTACACATTTTAACAAAAAACCTCTTAGTTCTCTTAAAAAAGCATTTCTTATGAAACCTAGATTTCTAAACTTAGGAAGCAAAAGCTGTGTCTATTGTGAAAATTGCTCCTATAACTACAAGGAGATGATCAAATTCTTGCCTGGAAGTTGTAGGCTGAGTTTTGTGTGACATTGTACCACTTCATTGAGGAACTAGTTGATATGTCTAGTCAGTTCCTGTCCCTCCTGAGGTATGAGGATACCTGACAAGCAAGCAACATCCAGCGATTTCTGCAGAATAGGTTGCATGTGCGCATCCTGGATAACTCCTGCTTGTGAGAACCAAGTTAAAATACACAAGCAGAAGGTAGCTCGCCTGTGAAAGAAGGGAGTGAAAGAGAAAGACAACAGTAGTATCACAAAGTCTGCTGATAAGTGATGAATTGCCATAAGATCTAAGCTCTTTATCAGGGTGAAACCCATCCCCACATGGCAGTGCCCATGTCTCTGTAAGGACACACCCTGCCTTTGCATTCCAAGCCCCTCTGGCCGCATGCAGGGCAGCAGCCACAACACTCCTTGGAAGTTGCATCAGGACACAGACTGCACAACAAGGAGTCCCTTGAGAAGATCAAGTTCCTTTGAAGCAGTGTTGGAAATGATGAGGGAGGGCAAACAGGTGCAGATATACATCTGCTCCAGGAAAGTATGTGGAGCCTGCCAGAATAACAGCCACATTCCACAGGCACCGTGATGCATTTCAGAAGGGCTCTGTGTGCGTACTTGCAGAGATCCATGGTTATATACTGGCAGAGTCACACAACTGCAACTTGTCAAGATAACTCAATAAATCATATATATGGTTATATACCATGGTAGGTAACAACATAACTAATATAGAGTTATAAACACCAAAAAATTATGTGGGGAAATAGTTCAGTTTGAAACTTGGAAATGTATCAGATTTGGGACTGCAGTTTCCTTTTCTTAGTAAGCCCTTCTCTAGCCTTCAATATTTAAATTAAAAATTATTGCATATTTCAGAGGGAGCCCCTGGTGGAGGCCCAGGTTCTATTCCCGGTCAGGGTCACTCCCTGGGCAGATGGAGCTCGTTAGCCCTGTAAGGCAATCCATCTATGTCCTGAGGACCTCGCTGCCACCGTCCAAGCGTGCTTGGCCCCGGCTGATGAACCTCAGGATTAAAGGGTGGGCTCAGTTCCGCGCACACTGTGTCTCACCTAAAAAATCCAATGCGCAGGCTGGAAGGTGGAAAGACCTTCCCCGGTTCTTCGTTCGCGATGACTGGCCATTATTGCATATTTCACTTTAAACCGTCATAAAGCTATTTTCTTCATTATTTCACATGGAGCGCTCATGAAAAAACATTAAACATTATAATATATAGATAAAAAACAATCCATGAATTTTGCTTTCGTTTCTCTATCTATTTTACTTCTAACCCACTGAGCAAATCCTTTATATTTTTATAAGTCATATTCTAACACAGAAGGAAATAAAGAACTATTATAAGAAATTGTGAAAATGGAAACAATAATGACACAGGTTTTACCTGGATCTTATAAGAGGAGTTAAATTACTCCAAATATTTGAAAGTCTATGTCATTTGATTATGAAAAGCCATCTAAGGAGCAGAGTTTCTATTCTTGTTTCTCTTGACCACAAAGTAGAAATAAAACCAGGCACCTGGAGGGACAATCAAGACAAGATAGCAATGCAATAAAAATCCTCTATATTGTGGGTAAGGTTCTCTATCCAGCATATGTTTAAGTTTATGTATACAAGAGAGGACAGCACTTCACAGCCCCAAGGAGACTGCAATTAGCCTGTGCATGATTGCACCCATGTTAGGGCTCCTATGGAGCCACACAAGTGCCCATGAGTAGTTTCAAGTGACTTCAGTGCTCCTCTGGCATATTCAACATGGCCTCCACTTCAAGCCCTCCAAAATAAATCAGAGTGGCACCAGGCTGTAGCATCCAGAAAATGAAGCTGGGAACAGCATGAGAGGAGAGGAGTGAGCTTTAAAAACCCTTTGGAAGTAACCTCTTGATAATCATTTAACAGGGCACTTGGATGCAGAATTTGTACCCTTATGTCCATGAAAAAGACAATTCTTAACCAATTTTATTATATCCAGAAATGTGATTCTTGGCATAATTTGCCAAAAGTGGTAGATATTTATTGTTCTGAGGGACCCTTGTCTTCATATTACTAAGAGTTTGTTTTCCCTGAAATTGTCAGAAGAAAGCACAGTTCCTACAAAACAGTTTGAAAATATGGCTCACTGTTCCCCAGCCTCAATGTTTACCCATCCCTCTGCATACAGAATTGCCTGTTCCAGCTATCTTTTCCTCAAATGATCTTGCTGTTCCTACCACAAGTACATGGCAGTAGTATAGATTAGCTGACTGTGCTTGAATGAGCACTGGCTAGGGCTAGAAATATCTGGCTCACTGAATAACATTAGCACTGACATTTACTGGTCTCTCATAGCTCTTGCTCTCTCATTTCAGCTCTGTCTGAGCTGGAAACAACTGCAGAAAATATAACCTGGTGTGTGAAAGCCCCATGGTTTAGCAGTGTGGTAAAGGTTTTGCAAGATCTCACCAGGGCTTCGTACGTAATTTTTGTTATTTTAACCAAGGGGAGAGCCTAGCTGAACAATTTGAATACAAGTTGCTGGCTCAGATTTGTTCTTGGCTATATACATGTGCATTCAAAATATTTTTGCAATCAGAAGACAAAAAAAACACCTGAACTTAAGGAGATAAAAGAGACGACAGATGTTATTGATGCTGCTTAGTTATTCTCTGGTCTGAATATGAGTTCTTCACATGTCATATGTATGACTGCTTTTCTACCTCAGAGCACCACGTCAAAAAAATTTAACTCATCTTTTAGGAACAGAATACTAGAAAGTGTTATGTCTTGCAGTCTTGAAGCAGGCTTAAAATTATCTGTGATGAGTTGGCACACAAGAAATAAACAGATATTTTGTCTTTGAACGATGAGTTTTCTTCCTAGAGACAGCCCCATGCTGTGAACACCAAGCTGGGTTATCCAGGTTAATGGAGAAAGGTCTTCCATTTCTACTGAACTCACTAGAAACTGTGTGCAGACTTTGTCCTACAAACTGTGAGATTTTTGATCAAAATACACCACCACAGTGACCTACTTTCTCTATACAAATGCCTTACTGCCTCAATGTGATTCCCATCACAGGGACAGACATATTTTGCTGTTACAATCACTGTGTGCAGATCCTCTCTAACGTACTGGGTTGCTGCTGCTCCATCCATGGACATCTTCTATAGTCATTAGAAAAAGAGCCCAAATGAGACATTTAGTTCATCACCCTTTCTAGCTGCTTTAATCCAGTTTAGATAAACTCACCACTTAAAAACCTACTCATAATTTTGTACTTTATCAAAAAGTTATATTTTATTGAATTGAAAATCCTGGAAAAACATTAAAACATGACTATAGCAAAACATGGCTGGAACACAATGAAATCCTTGTTGTTACAAAAATTGCTTTGGCTTCTTTAATTGCTTGAAAAGTTTGGAACTGCAGCCTGGCTTTTTACCACACAGACCATCTGCCTGGCATTAGGGTAGTGCTGACTTCAAGGGACAAATCCTGACTGAGTCACCACTGATGAATCATTGTCTCACTTGGGGATTTCCTCTGAATTGTTCCACTTCAAATCATCATAAAAAGGACATTCTACTCCTTCAGTATTCTAAATAATAATCAAACCAAAAGAGAAGAATTAAGCAATACATAGTTACTACAGCATAGAAAATCTCCTTGAATTTCAGGTTCTTGAATTCCAATATCAGTTTTGCTAACTACACTATTTTCTGCTATTGTTTTTGTTTTTCTTTTTGTTTCGTTTGTTTGTTTTTGAGGAACAAAGACCTTTCCAGCATTCACTTGGATCACTTCAATTGTCTATTTATATAAACTACTAATTTTTCTCCCTTTAAGCAATAACACTGCTCTCTGAGGTGTGCAGGTAATCCTTCCTGCTAAAGACATGAATATTTCCACTGAGTGCCAATCTAGAAGATATAATTAGATCAACAGTGGTAAAAGTCGGGGTCTGTTGCCAGGCAGAAGCAAGGCAAGATATGAGGGTCCTGATATTAAGAACAATTAAAAATGAGCAGTGTCAGCAGCAGGAACTGTAGCAGAGAGGCAAGATGAATGTTGTGGCCAATGCAAGATATGAAGAAAGGCAAGGGCAGTGATTTGCAGATAAAAGGAAAGACAAAAAAGTAAAGGGCAATTTGGATGGAACAGAGTCCAAAAATCTGTCAAAGGTCTTATGTATTACTCAGGCAGGAGAACTGAGTGCTTTTTACTGAATTTCTTCTTATTATTACAGGCTGCAAATTATCTGGGGAAGGTCTGTAGTTTATGATTGTTGTGATTTTGAGATGACACTCCCCAGTTTAGTGCCTCACACCCTCCACCGGGACTCTCCCAAACCAGATGCTGCTCGCTTGCTTGCTCCCTGAACACGTGTGCCTCAGCATGGTTCTAATGTGGTGAATAGGTTTGCGTGCACTATAAAGTAATACCTCATAGAAATAACAAATGTTGAGATTCATATTTGCATAATTGTTTCATGTCGCATAGTAGTGTAGTATCTAATAGTGTTTGGTTTTGACTTTGATTCTTTTTCCTATGGAATAGTCAAATATTTTCCTGTTTGCTTAGGTGATTTAGAATAGGAGGTCAGTTCATGCTGAACTTCCAAACAACCCAAAGCTAAAGGGGTTTTAAACAACTAAAGGCCCAGAGTTAACAAACAGGACTAGTTCCAGGGAACTCACAAAACAACCAGTAATATAGATTTTGTGCAACTTGCGTTATCAGAGAAGTTTATTTTCTTATAATTCTAGCATAAAAGTTTTTATTTTGGTCTCTTATTTTTACTGTGCCAAATACAAAGAAGCTCTTGGTCTGATGAAACATGTATTTAAAAATACGATGTTTTGTCTCTTCTTTATAATCTTGACTTTTTTTTTCTTAATAATAAAAAGCATCAATAAATACATAGAAAATAAACCTCAAATTCCCAAGTCATCCCAAATTCTAATGTACAAATTAACATAAGCCAAATTTTCACTTTGTGATAAAAATCACATGGATACCTATTGAAACTCTTTCAAAGCTACCTTCAGTTTATCAAAGATGTACAAGAATACTTTAGCAAAATAACAGAACAAGAAACAATATCTAATGCCAGATCTTCTGCTGATGAAAATTTATATTAGTGAGAACTTATATTTAAAGTGATTTGTAATACGTCACGTACCGGTAACATGTGCGCAAGACCTTTATTTCTGAACTAACCAGATGAGATTATAGGATGTTTACCTGTAAGTAACAATAATAAATTAAAAAAAATTCAGAGATATTCTAGCCTTTTCAATGTGGACATCCATTGCAAGGTTTTCTATAGAGTGTAGGGCCTAATGGGAGCCTCAGACTGCCCTCTGTGAAATTAGGATGGTCACCCCTTTAACCAGTCTGTCAGCTCTCCTCTACCTGACTCTCCACATAGTTTGTTCAATGAGAGAAATACTCACTTTGGAAGAATACTGTGTCCAGCCAGAAAGGGCAACAACACGGGTCTGTGAAGCAGCAGAAAATCTTTCTCACGTAACACAGTTCTGGCTATGTGTAAGAAAGTCATGATTTTCAGGGGAAATTTGGCTTTCGGTCACCAGGCAGATAGATTTAATAGCAGTAGTAAGTAGCATTGGAGGTTAATACCACTGGGATATTCAGTGACTCCTCTGATTACTACTGTATTCAGGCACACTTCCAAGTCTGTTGCAGTTGGTATGTGTAACTCACAGCAGTCAAATTAAGCTTTAACTGATAAAAATATAATGAAAACAAATAGACATTGGTGTGTTTTTTTTTTTAAACCTATTTCAGACTAATTTTTTACTTTTATTTCCCTGTGAAACTCTCTAATATTGCAGGTTTTAGGGAGTTTTTCTATTTTCCAGTATTCATATCCTATGAGAGTATACAGACAACTTTCAAATCAGGCAAGATATGGTCTTCTTTTTAATGGGGCTCCTTATTTATGCTACAGAAATGGGTTTTCAGTTAGCGTAAATTCAAACTTAGTAGCAGGGTAATCAAATGAAAAAGTTACATGGGGTTTGTCCAACTTATTTTCAAACAACACAAACAGAACTTCCTAAATTATATTGAAATCATCCCAATGTTTAGACCAGTTGCTGATACAGTGATAAACAAGTTGCAGCTGTGCCGCAGCACCCACAAGAGTGAACTGAGAGACACATTGCTTCAAACGATTTACACAAAACCTGTAGCTGAGAAAGACACCTTCAGCTGTTCAGGTCAGAATAGATGCAATTGTTTTTACCATACTAGTTCTGGATAAGATATTTGATCTACCTTCCAGTCAACAAACAGAAAATTACATTCTTATCTGGTGTAAACCAAATTCAGTTGAGGTGCATCAGTTTATACCAGGTGGGGATTTAACCTGAGCTTTTGTTTTCTCTTAAATCAAACTTTGACCAAAGACAAACTCAAAATCTGATCATGTGGACTTGGATCTTGTTGATACTCTATGTAGGTGTTGTCTGTTATGACCTCTATATTGTCTAAATACGAGACAAAGCAAAATGCCTCCTTGTTTATTATCTGTGCTTGTCAGTGCTGTAGCTGCACAGATACAGGGTTAGTCAGCCTGTTTGTCTGTAGGCAAAACAATGTGTATCTTGCAATAAAGCTCTCACAGGGAAATAAAAGAGAAGTGAACATAATGTGATCATCTGATGCACAAGATGAGCTTTATAAAACTGATAAAGAAATCATGTTCACTTTCATTAGCCACTAAAATATTATCCTATTTTCAAACAGTATTAAATAGAAGTTATTCTATGAAGATAATTTTTTAAGAGATGATAAATGTCTTATTAAAACCTCAAAGAAGAGGGAAGACATTTCATTGTGACCAACATATTTCTTATTAAAAGCCAGAATCAAGTGTAGGAAATCCCTCTAGAGATCACCACGATCATTTAAAAAAGCTCAGTGCTCTTCAGACTTGTTATCTGTTTGATACCAGCAAACATTACTGTCAATCCATCTCACCATCATTAAGATAGGCCAACTGAGCATCATAGAGAAAAAGCAGCCAGGAGCATAGCAGTATGTTTTGGAGAAAACTCATTTTGTAACTGAAAGCAGAAATCAAAAATGATTGAAAACTTCTGTCAGTATACTTTGGAGCATAATCATATTTTAAGAACATCCTAACTTATTTTCACTTGTCAGAATTCCTGACATTTTCCATTTTCTATTTAATTTCTGTAACTGTTTTACATAGACACGTGCAGGCTTGTGTTTGTGTGCATGTGTATCAGGATCTGTAAGAAACTTTGCAAACTGCTGAGTAGAGATTGCAGCAGCGTATGCTACACCATGACAACCTGAATTGGCATTTGCCAGTATTGTTAAGGGAGTTGTCATGAAAACAAAAATAACTTCAGAACAAGAATGAGAACATTTGAACTTAAAATCCTGCATTCAGGTTAAATAAATTCTAGTATAAAGAGGCTTATGTGTCACTTTAGTCACTTTAGTATCTTTAACACTGAAAATAGCCAGTCCTTGAATAAATCACAATTCAGTAGTTTTAAATTAGCTACAGACAGAAGAAGAAAGCTTTGTGTTATGAAATTCATCATAACATCTGAATTTTGTTTCACTAGCAGAGTATTAGGTCTCTGTCCAAGGGTTTAAGAAACTCATGCTTGGGTCTTCTTGTTTTTCCTAAGAGATGCAAGATATCTCATGATTCAAAGTCTCTTGACTTATGAGATGAACACCAGCATTACTCTTACTACCTCTCCTTGCAGGTATAGTCCTCTAGGTCAGCACAGGTTCTGCATCAAGTAGTGCTTTGAAATCCCCATGCTGAATTTCTCTGTTGCCCACAATTCCTCTTTGGATAAGTTACCTTAATAATATAAACAAGTATTTTCTCCTAAATTCTTGTCATGGCCCATGCACTGCAGAGCAAGGTTACAAGCCACTAGCTCTGATGCCAGATCTCAAGGAAGCCTGTGATCTTTGGTGCAGCAGTAGACTTCGTTGACTTCTTTCTTATTATAATTGTGGATTTAAATAATCATACAATGGTTTGATTTGGAAGGGACCTCTAAAGATCATCCAGCTATCCTTGGACAAGGACGTCTGCCCTTCTGGCTGCTCCACCCACCTTGGGCATAGAAACTGTGGCTGAAGTGCTCACAGGAATGCAGCTTGAGATCCAGTGGGACACTATGTGTCACAGGTGACTGTAGCTAGCCAGAGCTGGTGTGAGATGAAACGAAAAGATGATTTTGTAGTGGGAATTTGAGAAAGCAGAAGCCCTGCAGACCTCTCTACTCCCCAGACATATGTTTTAAGGACTTCAGCCAGCCCCCGGACCCACAGTTTTGCTTGCACACTAGCTGTGCATATAGTATGTGTTTCATCCATCTTTTCTGTAACAGAGATCAATGGCTTTCTACAGTTATGCCAAATTAAGAATAGCTGACATACCTACTGGATTTAATATGACCCAATTTTCTCTCCCCAGCAAGGCAGTACATCACAACCCCCTCACACACTTCAGCTGATACTAGGCAATATCACCACAGTATTTGCAGTGTTCTCTAGGAATTCTCTGTAGACCAGAAATAGCACAGCAATGCTAGTTGCTTGTCAAAGGAAAAGAGGTGAGTTTGGAAACCTAACCCCTATAATAGAAAACAGCAGATTGTAGTCTGTAAGCAGAGTGCTGTGTGTCACCAGCACTCAGCACATAGTTGTACAACGCCTAAAACACAAGCCTTATGAGAAGAAGCTAGAAGGAGAGTCTGAGGACAGCCTATGGCAGCTGCTTGCACTGCTGGCTGTCACAGACCGAACCAAGCAGTCACATGCATTGGACTGTGGAAAGAATGTGTGATATCTGGGACAGAGAAGTGTCACTTTGTGTGACTCCCTCACAGATGGTGTTTGACGGTAGTTAACAGAGCTGTCTCCCCAGCTGACCCCTGAGCACAAAGGTGTTCTCAACAGATGCTTTACCCAACCTGATTTTCACTGCATATCTTCTGGATGTCTATGGCAGTCATTTGATGCTAAACAGCAGATCTGCAGACCATACTGGTGTCCAGTATAGGTACCCACAAGCTACCACTAAGTGGATTCGTTAATTCAGTGAAGGGAAAATTTCAGCCTTGAAATGCATGATAGTAATATTAGAAAGATCTTTCACCCAAATGCATCAGTCTGGGCAGACTGACATGGTCATAAAATTAAGGCAAATAAGACCAGAAAGGACTTCAAGAGGTCATCCAGCTCATCTCTCTGCCCAAACGCAGGGTAAGCTCTGCCTAAATAGTTCCTGATATATATTTTTCTAGTCTGTTCCTAAAAGAGCTCAGTGGTGGGCATCCCATAACTTCTCTGAGCAACCTACTACACCATTACACTGTTCCTAATATATTAAACATTGCTTCAGTTTAATACTATTATATCTTGTCCTAGGCATGGCAGACTTGACAATTTTTGATTTGAGTTTATTCCTTGATTTTCTATGAGAGTTTTTTTATATACCTGAAGATTGCTATCTCCCACCATTTTTCTCCTAGAGTTAGTATCTCCAGATACTTCAGCCTTTCCTTCTATGCCACTTTGTTTTAGTCAATGACCTGATCATCATTGTCCATTTCCTCTTGTCTCTCTTCCATTGTTCTCACACCGTTTCTGTTTTCAGATAGAGCTTGAGGGTTCTCTTAGGCAACATGTCATGAATATAGTTTTCTCTGGTTTTCAGTAAGATAACCAGAGGAGACCTAGTGAGCACTTGTCATGTTTTTCCAAACGGAGTATATAGCACTTATGATGATCTGTCAACTAAAACAATTTAAATGACCTATGTAGGAAAGTGATAGCTGCCACAAGGAACATAGATGAGATTAGCCATCCCAGCACTTACACATATTCTTAGGAATGTGTCATAGTAAATAGCCCACACCATCAGGTCCGTCATCCTCCTAGACCACCATATTTAAAGCTCAGTTGGCCATGACCATCCAGCCTCTGTCATGTGCCTGTCCAATCTTCATTGCATTCATTCAGAGGTGCTGAACAGTTACACAACGATGCCAACTTCTGATGAAGAGGCATTTGATTTTTTTTTATAAAGTATTTTTTTCATCCATGTTCACAGAAATATTGAAGCCAAATTATGTTTACTGGAAATGATCCTGTTTCCGTACATTTGCGGAAAAGGAACAGTTAAGTGACTATGATTCTTTGTTCTGAAAACACCTCACATAGCATCAAATCAGAAGTGGCATTATACCCTTTATAAGCCTGAACTGGCTAAGCTAGATAATTCAGATGTGGACTATTTGCAAATAAATCCCCAACTAAAAAGAATGGCAATTTTTTTTAAACATATGGTACTTCTTTTTTTAATTTGACCAACACATCCAGGACATATCACTTCTGTACTGTTCTGAGAAGGCACACAGCTTAGACTGAGCCCCAGATCCTTGAGACTGGAGTAAGTCTCAGGAAAATGCCCACTTGTGTAGGCTCCTGCATGTGAAGTTCACATCAGTTTTACTGCCTAAAAGATAAACCTTTGTGGGCAAGGATGTGGATGCAATGTTCATCTACAAATGAATTTGCTTCATTAGAAGTAATAATTAGATCAATGTATCATACTTGTGTTAAGTGTCAAGGACAAATGTTTAGATTTACCTGGAGAAATGGCTATAATTTAAGTAACAACAATACCACAATGTAGACTTATCAAACTCTTTATGTTATTCTAACAATGTAGCCCTAATCACACGTATAACGTTAGGATCTGAGATTAATACTTCTTGTCCTTAGACAAAATTCTTCCGATTCCTTTCTTATCTCAGCTTGTGTCCTCTCTGCTAAAGGCAGATCCAAGCACTTTGTGCCACATTGTTATTTATGTTATAGTTAAAACCTCAATAATTTCTTATAGAGTGTTCTTGTTCAGTTCAGTGTGTACTTGGATGATTGCTCTCAGAATTAATTCAGTTGTACATTGTTACGCAATTATCTAAATATTCATAATTATAGTCTCACTTCTGATACGTGTTTCATTTCTAATCCTTACTATATCTTCATCATTATTTTCTGCAAGCATACAAACAGTTCCTGACAAATCACTTGAATCAACATCATCTTAAAAATTTTCTTGTTTTCCAGATAAATGCACTCTAAATAAACATGCAGTTAAAGGTTAAAGCCTTTGTAACTTTTTTTTTTTTAAAGAAGGAGCTTCTTGTGCTGTTTTGGTTTTTTTTCAGAACCATTAAACGTCAGTGAAATAGTCTAATTTCAGGTAATGACTAATCTATATAGTTTCCTAGAATAAGTGTAGCCTAATAGATTGCTAAGGAAAGCATATAGAAAATAGATCAAATCAAATTATCTTTATCTTTGATATAGCATCCCAGCCTCTGAAGCTCAACACCCTTGGGACTTCCTGAGCCAGAAGCTGTTGCCACAATTTAATAAATAGAGATGACTCTTCTTCCTGTTTTTTCAGCTTTATTGTGTGAAAATATTCTTCCTTTCATTTGTTTCAAGCCTAGTACCTAATAAATGCATTAGTTTCCTTCTTAATTCTGATGTTATAAGAAAGTGAATAATTCTTTTTTTACAGATTTTTCTGCACTTTTAAAAATTTTATTTAATTTTATAGGCTTCATGATTTTCCCTTTATCATCTTTTCCAATCCTATCTATTTAATATCTGCTTATATAGAAACTCTTCTGTAGCACAATTTATCCTTATCACCCTTCTCTGTGCTCTCTAGTTCCATTGCAACCTTTCAGAAATGGATTACCAGGAACACAATTTATTGTTCAGAATATGGGTGGACAAAGGATTTATACGTCCATCTGAATTTTTTAATTCCTCTTTCTTTTCCCAATAACTCCTACTTTAATTGTTGCTTTGTTCTTGCTCTAGACTCAGCAACCAAATGTTTCTCTGATATTTTCAGGTGTTTTAAGGTTTCTTTCAGTAGTAGTGATAGCTAATTTAGAGTCCATCACTGTGTATGAACAGTGAAGGTTATTTTTTTTCGGTTCATGACTTTCCGTTTATTGACATTGATTTCATCTGTCATTTTATTGTTCAATATCATGACACTGTTCTGTCACTCCTCACATCCAGCTTATGCTTTTACTATCCTTATTAATTCTGTATCATTACACAAAAAATCACCTTTCAGCTCACCACTTTTCCACAACATTTATGAATCCAGATCCCTGGAGTGTTGTTGATTCCTTGCTCTGAAAAATTATTGTTCTCCCTAGCCTTTGATTCCTATCCTTCACATAGTCATTTTGGAGAGGATTAACCCTTCTACCCCAAGACAATTCCATTTCATTAATGTTGTTTATCTCTTTCTGAAAATTTAAGTTAGCAAGTTTGAATCAACATTATCCAAATAACCCTTGGCTTCTTCAGAGAATTGCCAGAGCTTTGCAAATTATACCTTTCTTCTACAAAAGTTGTTCTGTCACTTGTTCAATATCTCTTATTTCACAGAATCACAGAATATGCTGAGTTGGAAGGGGCCCACAAAGGGTCATTGAGTCCAGGTCCTGGCCCTGCAGAGGACCATTTCCAAGAGTCACACCATGTGCCTGAGAGTATCATCCAAATGCTTCTTGAACTCTGTCAGGCTTGGTGCTCCCTGGGGAGCCTGTTCCAG
>NW_020956543.1:0-6756 GCF_003031625.1 Empidonax traillii
GTAATAGGAGCAGCCAACTGGAAAATGAGACCAATAGGTTCTATTCTTAGTTCCATCATTAACCTTGGACATATTTTGTAACTTAGCTGGAGCTCTCCTTAGCTGCCTGTAAAGCTGAAAAAGTTATAAATACAGGGGATGGTTTTAGTAAGTAATTAAAATTCTGACTCTGAAGTGTAAAATGTTCACAGCACCTCCCAGAACTGCTGAGGGAAGGTCCTGCTGTGCAGGTGAATGCATGTGAGCTGGGTGCAGGGAGCGTGTTTGGGGCAGGTCATGTCCCTTGGACAGGACAGTCTCATTTTCCTGAAGGATTCCCTCTTTCCCTCCCTGCTCCCCACGGCTGGGGCAGTTTTCCAACAGTTTTCCATAGCTCTGTTCGGTGAATCCCAGAACCACGGATCTGGGAGGTGTCGCAGTGGTAATGAGCCGTGTGGTTGGGTGATTGTCAGCTTCTGTTACATTTTGGACAGATGGAAGCGCTTCAGACCCTGTCTGAGATCGCAGGATGAGGAAGGAGGAGGCTGAGAGCTCGTCTGCCATCAGGAGCCACCATCACTGCAATGTCACTCGGTGGTGGCAGCGCGTTGAGCTCTCGGTGCAGCTGGTGTGGACACTGTGTGTCTGCTGCTGGGGCAAGGGAGAGGGGCTTTAAAGAGCTTTAAACTGGGTCACCCAAGGGATTGTTGATGTGGCACCTCCAGGAGCTTCCAGTTGTGGGACAGAACGGGCACAGGTTGCCCAGAGAAGCTGTGGATGCCCCATCCTTGAACACCTTCAAGGCCAGGTTGGACGGGGCTCTGAGCAACCTGATCCAGGTGGAGATGTCTCTGCTCACTGTGAAGGGCTGGACAAGATGGGCTTTAAAGGTCCCTTCACCCCAAACCATCCTCTGAAATTCCCGAAATAACCTTGTTTAGCTCTTCCTCTGTGCTCACCCTGTGCTGGAAGGCTCCTGTTTGCTCTTTTTCCTTAATGAACAGACACTTAAAATATATTGGTGCTTCACATCCAGAGCTTCAGAGGTCAGGGCAGTTTATTGCCTTAGATTCTACTCTTTAAAGCAGATCATATAAATGATTCTGATGGACATACTGACCCATCTCACTGAAAGATGCCTCCTGAAGTGCCTGTTCCTGTGGGAACAGTGTGTCAGTCAGTGTCCAGGATCCCAAGTTCCATGTACTTGTTTCTCTTCTTAAGAATTTTGGGAAATTTTGTTCTGATAGGTTTGGTTTTGGGTGTTTTTTTTGGTGGTGTTTTTTTATTTTTTATTTTTTATTTTTTTAATGTCTTCCTGAGTTATATTGACCTTGAATTATTTGTCTGGGGGAGAGCACCTAATAACTGCCTTATTAATTCTTAATACATTTAAATAACTCCCTTCCTCATTTGGTAGAACATCTGTGTGGAGCTTTCAGAATAAATGCTGCATTTCCAAGCCTGTCACTTCTTGCTATTGCAATGATTAGTCTTCTGCTACCCCACTTGTCAGGAATTATTGATTGTTCAGCTTGGAGAGAGGCTTGACAGTTGGGAGATACACTTGGCTATTGGAATATTGGTTTATATTGATGTGAGTCCTGTTGGAAAAACAGCTGGGAAAACATCTGTCCCTTCAAAGGTACCAGGCAAACATAATTTGAGGAGGAAAACAATTTCTTAGGCAGTTTGTTCTGGTTCTGCAGATGTTTAGGGAGTGTGTTTGTGGCTTTTTATCGAGATGTTTTAAATTGTTTACTGCGAACCATTCACTGGGGGAGCAGATGGAACCTGGGGGGGATCTATTTGAGCTCAGGTTGAACCTTTTGGAACTTTTAGCACCTACAGAAGGTGTAGGGGCACAACAGCCACGAGGGGAGTGAGAGGGACTGGGAGGTGCAGGTGCCCTGCAGAGAGAAATGAGGAAAACCTGAAATGCAATTGGACATGTTCCCCCAAATAATCAGATTTTCTTCCTTTTGTTGTCAAAGCAAGTTAAACGTTGCCTTTTGTGGGGTTGTTTTGTTTTCTTCTTTTTCCAAATTAAAGTAAAATAGGGTAAAAGAAATCAAGACAAATGATCAGTCCCTGGCTGTTACAGCCAGGAAAGAAGTTTTGGCTCTGAACCCTTCTCTCTGGGAGGTTCAGCTTGAGAGAGCATCTTGAACTTTGGAAGTCTGGGGGTGCTGGATGCTCTGTTCCAGTACATCCTACCTGAATGTTTGTTTGGTTTTGTTTTCTCTCTCTCTCCCATCGCCAGGTTGTGACTCGACTTATTCACTTGCTGGGAGAGAAGATCCTTGGCAGTTTGCAGCAGGGAGGTAAGACTCATTCCTGGACTACTTGGACTTCCTTGGAGCCAGACTTACATTCCTAAATCTGGAAACAGCTCAGACTTGGAAAGAGAATTTGTCATTAAATTTTGGCCTGGAGAAGAGGAGGCTCCAGGGGGAACTCCAGGGAGAGCTGGAGAGGGACTGGGGACAAGGACACAGAGAGACAGGACAAGGGGGAATGGCTTCAAACTGCCAGAGGGCAGGGTTAGGTGGGAAATTGGGGAGAAATCCTTCTCTGTGAGGGTGGGGAGGCCCTGGCACAGGTTGCCCAGAGAAGCTGTGGCTGCCCCTGGATCCCTGGAAGTGTCCAAGGCCTGGTTGGAGCACCCTGGGCTGGTGGAAGGTGTCCCTGCCCATGGCAGGGGGTGGAACTGGATGATCTTTAAGGTTCCTTCCAACCCAAACCATCCTGTGATCCACAAGAGCTTTGGCACAAGTGGATGGGGATTTTATTATGTGTACACAGTTTTTTTTGGCAGAGCGTGGTTAACTAAGTGTGGGAAAGGAGTGATTTGCAATTGAGATAGAAAAGTGCTGCTGCCTGTGTGCAGTGAAATTTCTTTGGAATTTCTTGCAAGAGGAATGCAAAGGGAACACTGGAAATAGCAGCTGTAGTGGGCTGGAATCAGAGAGCTGTGCTCAGTGGCATCTGCAGAGAGACTGACTTAATATGCCTGTATTTGCATTATTTTAATGAATTGTCTGGGAGGAAAGGGTCTGCTATGGGTTGGTTCTGAAGCTTTGTGTTTGTGGCAGCACCAACTCCAAGTCTATTTACTGATTGAAGGGAGTAGGAGGAAATTTTCCCAATTTGCTTCAGCAGCTTTTAAGAGACACATGTTGACTACTGAGGGCGTCGTGGGGTTCCCTTTGCTGCTGGGGATTGTTTGGGTTTTCTTTGGTTGTGGGGGTTTAATTACTTTTATTATTTTATTGCTTTTATTTTTGGGGGGTTTTTTTGCAATATTCCAAGGAGACTGAAAATGGAGTCAGCGACTCTCCTGTTTCAGAGCAGTTTGGAGGAGGGAATCTCAAACTCTGCCCCTTCTTCACATGCTCAGCTCTCTGGGCACAATCAGCTGTGTGCAAATGCCTGCTGATACCTGTGCTTAAACCTCAGTGGCCTTGGGCAATCTGCCCTTTTTGGGAAATAGGGCAAAAATAGAGAAAAGAAAACAGGAGGGAAATTAGTGACAGTTGCAGGAGTTCAGAGATTCACCACTGAAGATCTGAGGAGGGAAGGGCTGGTGGAGATGAAGGGGTTGAGCTGTGATGTGTAACTTGTTTGAACCTACAAATATCTCCTTGAAGATCACCGAAAAGAGTTGGAAAAGCTGTTTCATGTTCTGTGCAGAGCTGTTTGAGAAGACTTGAAATGAATAACTCAATCGCTGAATATACTTGAAAAAAAAAGTTTATCTGATTTTTTTTTGGTGTGTCCTGCAGTGCACTGTCGCTCTGCCAGAGAGCCTTTGAATGGCTTCTCACAGGGTGTATCAAGTATTTCCATATGCCCAGCTCAAGAATTCATCTTAATGGTACATCTTGGGCCTTTGCTGGGTGAAATGAGATAAGCAGGACATGAAATCCCAGCTTGGATGTCAGAATTTATTGTGTACTTGGAGCTGAGTTGACAGGCATGAGCAGCAGAGTGAGAGTGTCTGAGAAGGCTCAGTTAAGGAGGAAAGAAAGAGTGTGAGAATAAAACCAGTTTGTAGAACATCCCCATCATTTTTCTGCTCTGAGCTATCTGGGAAGATCTTGATCTTGGTAACACTCACTGCACGCTTCTGCCAAAACCTGCTTCACTCTGCCCAGATCTCTGTCCTTATTCATCCTACCAAATTATACTGGAGATACTTCCCAGTTACTCTGCAGCTACTTCAGAGCTTCCATATTTCAGTTTAATGCTCCCCAAGCCCATATCTGTAAAGCTCTGCAAAAGAAATAAAACCAGGTAGAGATACACATCCCCTATAAGAACTTTGTTGGAAACAGGTATTTGTTTCCTTTCTCAAGAATGCCGTAAAAATAAACGGTGATTTTTGGAGTCTTTTAATTCTTTCAACAGATTTTGGGGTTTCTGTTAGTTAAGCTGATTCTTCTTGTGGCCTAAATCAGAACCTGTTCCAAAGATGTGGCTGTTCAAAGAGATTCAATTGTGTTTTTTATCTTTATCCTCCCAGGTCAGGTAAATGCACGTTGCATTTACCCTATTCCTGGCATCCAGATATTCATAACATTTGTGAGGAGGAGTTAGGCAATGTTATGTCAGCAGCCAAACATGATGGAAATTGATCTTTATCCTCTTACAATGAAATATGTGGGAACTCTCCATTTCTCTGGGCTTGAGCAGTTGGTGGCACTTCCCTTCCTGCCCAAAGGTGACATTTCATTGCTCACAGCCGACCTTGTGGCTGTCTGGGCTGACTGATGGCAAGTGCTCTCCTTCCCAACAGGTCACCCTCTTGGATTACACAGCTCCAGCAGCAAGTGGGATGCTGGGAATCCTGCCAGCAACCTGTCCACGGTGGCGATCATGCCGGTGTCCGAGGAGGTGCCACTGACGGCCTTCACCCTGGAGCTCAAACACGCCCTCAGTGCTGTGGGTGAGTGTTGTTTCCATCCTGCTCCATCGCACAGGAAGGAAATCCTGCTTGTCTTTTGAGAGAGGCACAACCTGTCAGGAGCCACAGGTGGGTTCCTGCTGCTTTAGAGGGGTGGCAGTACATAAAATGATCAGAGGGTTTGAGAAGTTCTGGAGAGACCCCATTGCAGCTTCCCAAATCCTTAAAAGGGAATATAAAAAGGAGGGAGGAGGACTTTTTATACAGGCAGATCATGACAGGACAAGGGGGAATGGCTTCCCACTGCCAGAGGGCAGGGTTAGATGGGATATTGGGAAGGAATTCTTCCCTGTGAGGGTTGGGGGCCCTGGCACAGGTTGCCCAGGGAAGCTGTGGCTGCCCCTGGATCCCTGGAAGTGTCCAAGGCCAGGTTGGACGGGGCTCTGAGCATCCTGAGTAGGAAGTGGTGTCTCTGCCTGTGGCACGTGTGTTGGATTAGATGATCTGTAAGATCCCTTCCAACCCAAAGCCTGTTTCATGGCTTCTTGCTTCTCACTTCCCATCCATAACGAGCGTTTAATCTTAGTGGAAAACTTTGTGGTCTTAATGACTCAGAAATTCTCTCCAGCCTGTCTGGCCCCGCTCCTTGGCTGTGCCCTCAGCACTCCCAAGGCTGCAGGGACTCCAGGAGACACATCCCACCCCAGGGCACCGTTCCCACAGCTCCTGCCTGAGAGTCTCATTCTCTCTCCAGCTCAGTGTGAGAGTTTTCCAGGCCCCCTCAGCTGTAAAGGTTCCCCCAGCAAAGGGTTTCTTACCCAGTTTTCTCCTGTGGAGGCAGCACAGTGAGTGGTAAGCATAAAACTTGATGGAAGAGGCTTGTGGAAGAGATCCAGGTTGGCACTGGAAGTCCAAAGTATAGTCTGAAATCATTGTCTCGTCTGCTGCCAGCTTGTTTGTCTGTCTCATGCTCACAAACCCATGTATTCAGCTCACAGTTGAGTCATTAATTGCTTTACCCATCGATGAAGCTGCTTGTGCAAGTTCCAGTTGCTCACAAAACCATGTATTTAATTCAGAATTCAGTTTGCACTTATTAATAACGGTTTGACGTTCCCTGAACATCCTCATATACTGTCCCACCTCTCTTGAGTGAATCTCCCATAGTCCTTTAATGAATTGTTAGTTTGCTCTCTCGTGGCTTATGATTTTTAAAAGTACATGTGAGGTGATGCTTGAGGTGCACTTGTTGGTTATTTCCATTTTGGCCTTGGTGGTGTCTGGAGCTGGCACTGGTTATTCTGCTTAAAAACCTTCTGGGTGAGCAGGCCTGGGAGGAAGCTGCTGATGTTTGAACTCTTTAACCTTCTGAAATCTGAATTTGTGTGCAACTTACGGCGGAGGGTTCCTCTTCTTTTGAGGTGGCAGAAAAATGTTGCCTCCACTGGAGAGCCCAGCTCTCTGTCAGAGCTCTGTTGCTAATGGGGACTCCTTAGGGATCATGGCCAGCTTGTTTTGATGTGTGACAGCACGGGGAGCCTGTAAATAAAACAAACAGAAACCCGAGTAGGCATTGAGCTGTTTGAGCTGTGCCAGAGGGGGGTTTGGTGGGGCCACTCTGGGGGTGCTGGGCACCCTTGGCACCCACAGTTCCTGCCAAAGCAGAGCAGACGGTGCAGTGGGAAGAGGAAAAAGTGTTGTGGGAAAACACAGCAGGCCGTGCGTGTCCCCACCCCGTTCCCACCCCACTGACAGCCCCGGCCCCATCGCAGCATCCTGCGGGTCACAGAGCGCAGCTCTGGGCAGTGTGCAGGGGCTCTGCAGCTGCTGCTCTCCCCTCTTTCTCCTCTTTTTTCCCCCCTCTTTTTTCC
>NW_020956543.1:9309-10799 GCF_003031625.1 Empidonax traillii
GCTGGGTTGTGACATAACAGTTAGGGGATGGTTTTCCTCTTCCTTTTCCTGGAACTGGCACTGTTGGCAGCACTTGGAATTAGAGCTGATTGCTGGTTAATCTATTTAACAGGATTTTTGGATGGGATTTTCTTTTTTTTTTTTTTTTTTTGGTAATTTTTAGCCACTTCTGTCTTATTGAAGGAATATAAAAATACTGACAAATAGAAGATCTCAGTCTGATAGTGAATATATACTGTCTACAAGACCTGGAGAAAAGTATTCAGAGTCTTCTCCAGCTCTTGTAAAAAACCACTTTTGGCTGTAACGAGGCAGGACTAAGTGGTTTTGCTGCTTAATTCTATTGGGTGGGTTTAATTACGTTTTTTTTTTTTCGGATTTCCTTTTTTGTTTTAAAAAGGTTTGATTTGTAATGGGAGCAGCTCAGGTGAGCAGCCTGCTCTCTCCAGCATGGGCTTTCTGTGCCCCAGGACAGCCTGGCCTGGCCAGGTGTGCTTGTGCTCTGCAAACAGGGAGCACCCAGGGGTGGGAACACCCCCAGCTCTCTCCAGCCCATCTGTGCTGGTCTCCCTGACATTTGGTGTTCCTGTGATTTATGATAATTCAGATATTGTCTCCAGGCAGTGTGACTGTGTTCCAGTTAAATGCCCAGTGTTCATGGTGTCTGTTTTTATTAGGAATGATTCTTCCTCTGAATCCTGGTGGAGCTGGGAGCATCTTTTGATAAGAAGTTCTTCTGCAGCATTCAGATTTTTCAGAAGTATTTGCCTAACTGTTTTTTTTTTTTGTTCTTTTACTGAGACCAGCTAAAAGACACCACATGGCTGGGTGAATTCTGGTTCTATGTGGGAGCCCTCTGATCTCACAGAATTTCAAACTGAAGTACAGAGGGATTCAAATCCAACATATGTGTCTCTCTCATTCCTTTCTGCCCTTTAAATTTAAAGCTTTCTTTTCAGTTCTAAAAATGTGGGGTGTATTGGAGAGCTCCCTGAAATATCTTTATTAATAATTTATTTGAGTTTTTAATTTTAGTTCTGCCTGAATCTCCTTTCTTTACACACAGATTAGATTTAAATGTGAAATGTTCACTGTGGTTCCTGGGCCCTGGCACAATTTGGTATTTTTAGTGGGTTAGATCTTCTGCCATCCAACTCATTTATCAGTTCAGTCTCTTTGACACATAATTTTGTAGACTTTTATAGGCCAGAGATAAATTTTCTTTTGATGGAGTCCAGGCAAATAAGTTTGCTCTGCTAAAATGTTCCCATGATTCATTTTGTGCTGGCTGTGTCTTTTGGTGTGAGTAAGTTTTCTAGGCAAGGTGCATTTCTGAGCCTCAAAATCATCCCTTGCCCTCTGGGCATCTGATTTTTCCAGGCAACTTCTGGACTGTGTTTTATTAGACTAAGAACTAGGACACCTGTGTTCCAACTCCTGCATATCTTAGGAAATTAATGTTATATCACCAAAAAAAAAGACCAAAGTGA
>NW_020956543.1:14277-18498 GCF_003031625.1 Empidonax traillii
ACAGCTTCTCTGGGCAGTTTTCTCCACACAGTTCATCAGGATCTCAATGACAAATGTTCACAGATGAAACTCTCTTGTCCCTCCAGGTCCTGCCCTGCTGCTCACCAGTGACAACATCAAACAGAGACTGGGTTCTGCTGCGCTCGACAGGTACCTGCCCTCGTTGTTACTGGGGGAAAGTGCAGAAAGACTCTCTATTGGTCTCAAATATAGAGAGTTTGGTAATAAAACCCTGTGTTCTGACATGCTTTGGGCTTTCTCATCCAAGTGTTGGAGACAGTTAATGCCATGAAGCTGTGTCAGGGCAGGCTCAGGGTGGATCTCAGGGCAAGGTTCTTCCCCCAGAGGGTGGTTGGCACTGAACAGGCTCCCCAGGGCAGTGGGCACAGCCCCAAGGCTGCCAGAGCTGCAGGAGGGTTTGGACAACGCTCTGAGGGACAGGGTGGGATTGTTGGGGTGTCTGTGCAGGGCCAGGAGCTGGACTGGATGATTCTTGTGGGTCCCTTCCAGTTCAGGATATTCTCTGATTCTATGAACAATGTTTGAAAAGTATTTGGTTCAAACATGTGTGGGTTTTTTTTCCATTGTCACTTTATCACTTGTGAAATTGGAAAAGCTGAATTGCTCCAAGTGGTCACTGTGTGCTCATTCTTAGGGATGCCATGGAAGCTTTAGTGAAGTGAGGCATCACTGCATCCTCCTGCCTTGGTGTATGTGTGTAATGGTATAAATACTGCAGAAACAGAGCCAGCAGGAGCCTGGAGATGGGAGCAGATAAGATCCTTAGACTGGCTGAGCAAGAGGGCAGGTCTCTGCCCTTCAGATTTTCACAGAATCCCAGCATAGGCTGAGCTGGAAGGGACCCACAAGGATCATCGAGTCCAACCCTCAGCCCTGCACAGGCCCATCCCCAAGGGTCACCCCCTGTGCCCCAGAGGATCATCCAAACCCTCCTGGAGCTCTGGCAGGGTTGGTAAGACATGTAAGATTCCTCTCTTTCCTCTCAGGAGTGGTGAGCTAACCCCATTTGTGTTGTCCTGCTCTGTCCCAGTCTCCATGAGTACAGGCTGACCAGCTGGCTGGGCCAGCAGGAGGACATCCACCGCATCGTGCTGTACCAGGCTGACAGCTCCCTGACCCCCTGGACCCAGCGCTGCATCCGCCAGGCCGACTGCATCCTCATCGTGGGGCTGGGGGACCAGGAGCCCACCGTGGGAGAGGTGGGCAACACCCCTCTCTGCACCCCTGGCAGCCCAGCTCAAAGAGTGCTGCCCCACACTCGTGGGTTTGCCCGGGTTTTAATGCCCAGCAGAGAGTAAATAATGGAATATTCCTGGGAAATGTGTGCTAGGAATGGGAAAAGACTTGCCTGAGAAGCCCCTTAAAGGTCAAGTTTTATGGAGGAGTGTTTCCAGCAAAGTTCTTTTCCTCTGAAGAGTCATTTTGGCCAATGGTAAATCAAAAGTAAATTGATTTGAAGCTTTGAGTTTCTGCCCAGAATTTCTTTGCGGGGTCTCCACGCAGAGAGAGAGAGAGAAATTCTTTTCTGCCTGGATGAAATTCATGGTGTGTGCTCAGGAAAAAGTAGATCTAAATTGCAGTGTGTGAATAATTTAATATATTTTATTACAGCTTTTAAGCTGTAATTTTTTTTCCTTTACTATCTATTTTTATTATTTTTATGTTTTATTACCCAAGTTTGACCAGGCACATAAATTCTGCGAGAAATTTAAAAATCACAAGTGGGGGTTTTTTTTAGGACTGTGAAGTGCTGAGTCTGACTCCACAGAGCCTGGACAGGTCCCACGTGAAGCCTTCATGTGCATCCCTCCGTGCTGGTTCTTTGTGCCTGGGTGTGGGAGGCAGGAAGCACAGGCACAGCAGCTGCCAGCAGTTGCCTAAAACAACAAAAAAATCAAAATCAGACATACAAGGAGGAAAAAAAGTTGGGAAGGGAAAGAGGGAAACACGCTGAACATTTGTAGGCTTGGGTATGGCTTGGGAAGCGTCTCACGTTGCACGAGGAGTGTGTGTCTGCACGTGCATTTCATGGCCTGCTTTGGGTCCAAAGCATTTAGGTTTGAATCTTGGAGTGCCAGAAGTCTAAAATCAGACCAATCAGTTGTCTGAATCCATCATGTTTGGGGGTTCTTGGTGTGCAGAGCTGTCTGTGGGTTCAGGTGAGAATGGGGGGGTTTGTGTCTCATACCTGTTACCCTGATACTGGAGCAGTCAGTACCTGACCCCCCATTCCTCTGTGTCCATAACCTGCTGTAGTTGGAGAGGATGCTGGAGAACACTGCAGTGAGAGCCCAGAAGCAGCTCATCCTGCTCCATAAGGAGGATGGGCCCCTCCCTTCCCGAACTGTGGAATGGCTCAACATGCGGAGCTGGTGTTCTGCTCACCTCCACCTCCACTGCCCACGCAGAGTCTTCTCCAAAAGGAGTCTGCCCAAGCTGGTAAGAGATTCCTGATTTGGTGGCTGGTCCCTTGCTGTCCCTCACTTCACCTGCAATCCACGTATCAAAAGGGATCTGGGATAATGATGCTCCAGGATGTCCTGATGTGCAACGGGCTCTTACACAGCCAGTGTTGTCTTTAGATCTGTTTGGCCTCAGTTTAATATAGGAAACAGGGTTAAGGGGCCCATGGTTTCTTTATGGATGCATACTTGGCTTTTTGATATCCTGAAGACAGTAAATGCTATCTCAGAGTCACATTGAAAGGTCTGTATGTGGCACAGGGTGCTTTCTGTTGGGAGGATCCCTGTGCTTGCCAAAGCCATGCCAAGAATAAGGCAGAGGTAGCCTGGGGTGCTTCCCAGGAGCTTCAAATCTTTGTCAAGAAAGAAGCAGCTCCAAAGGAAATAACTCCCAGCAGCTGTGGAAGATTTTTAAGAGATGCATCTGATCACGAGAACTGTTTGGGTAGTTTATTGACCCTCTGTTCCCTTGAAGAACAGATACCCACTTGGAACAGAATCACATACAGGTTCAGGCTGGAAGGGACCACACTGGGTCATCCAGTGCCACCTCCCTGCTCAAGCAATCACTCAGGATTGTGCCCAGATGGTTCTGGAATATCCCCAGTGAGGAGACTCCACACCCTCTCAGGTCTCTGTTCAGTCACTGCACAGTGAAGAAGTTCTTCCTCGTGTCCAGGTGGAACTTCCTGGGCATCAGTTCTTCCTGTTCCTCCTGTGCCATTGCTGGGCCCCCCCAGCAGAGCCTGCTCCATCCTCTGCCCCCTCCCTGCCGGCACTGACGGACATGGATGAGGTCCCTCCTCAGTCTTCTCTTCCCGAGGCTGAACAGCCCCAACTCCCCCAGCTTTCCCTCACAGGAGAGGTGCTCCAGTCCCCTCATCTTTGCAGCACCTTTTACCAGGATGTTGTTGGCTGACTGTCCTCTGCCTCTCCTCTGCAGATAGAGATGTATGAGCGGGTGTTCCAGAAGCCACCGGACCGTCACTCCGACTTCTCCCGCCTGGCCCGTGTCCTGACCGGGAACGCCATCGCGCTGGTGCTTGGGGGTGGAGGGGCCAGGTAGGTGACTTATCTTGGGCTGGGTGGGGCTTGGAGCAACTTGGTCTAGTGGAAATGGTCCCTGCCCGTGGTAGGGGGCTGGAACTGGGTGGCCTTTAAGGTCCCTTCCAACCCAGAGCAGTCGGTGCTGGTTCGTTGCTGCCAGACCCGAGAGCTGCACTGGCACTGGGCTGTGACACATCCTCAGGGTAACAGGCATCCTGTGCTGCAAACAACGTTTGGGGGTGAAGCTTAATGTGCTGGGGGGCTTTGTGCTCGGTTTCTGCAGAAGGAACAGGAGTGTTTGTGACCTCCTGAGACCCCTCATAAGTTGGGTTTAATACCAGGAGGTGACCAGGGCACCGAACATGATTCTTCTTTCTGTTGGCCTACACCGTGGATTTTTTCCTCTATGGATTCTTATATTAGAAAATGTTTCAAAGGCCCCCAAAGCTCTTCCAAGTTGGAGCAGTAAGAGGAATTATTTCCTCTAATAGAGACTGTTCTTATCTGTATAATCCCCCAAGCCCTCAGGTACCCACACTTTGACAGCCTTACCTTGCAGAAAGAGCGTGTTTTTGCAGGCACAAGGACATGGTGTGTGCTGAACACTCCATTAGAATTCCACCTGAATCCCCAGTGAGCTTTAGAAATAAATCATTGCTGGCATTTTCCTTTGGAATCTCCTTTTACTTTG
>NW_020956543.1:18693-51510 GCF_003031625.1 Empidonax traillii
TCCCCCAAGCCCTCAGGTACCCACACTTTGACAGCCTTACCTTGCAGAAAGAGCGTGTTTTTGCAGGCACAAGGACATGGTGTGTGCTGAACACTCCATTAGAATTCCACCTGAATCCCCAGTGAGCTTTAGAAATAAATCATTGCTGGCATTTTCCTTTGGAATCTCCTTTTACTTTGAGAGTTTTATGTCGAGACAGAATTGAGCCGCCCTTTGTCTTCGTTGTCTCCATCGCTGCGTGCTTGAAGCCCTGCTTTAAAAGAGAGTGCTTTGAAACACAGCTCTCAAAAATAAAACCCAGAACTCGCACACAGTCTGTCTGTTTAAGTCCACGGAAATATCACGTTTCTGTCTTGGGGCCAGCGCGTGCTTTGGGGGAACGTGGAGTTTGGAGCTCCTTTGTGGCAGCTTGTCCTGATTAGTCACTTGGTGCTGAGACAGCCACTGTTTGGCTGGTTCCTTGAGTGCCTGCACAGGTGCCTTCTTCCCGCTCCCTTTCAGTGCCTCACCTGAGCTGATTTCAGGATTTCGTTTCCCAGGCAGGCTCTGCCCTGTGGAGACAGGAAGCAGAGCAGAGCAGGGGAGCCTCTGTTTAATTTGAGCTTCTCAGGAGGCTTCTTATCAACTGATAGAAAGCACTTGTGGCTTGTTCTTTGTTACCAGCTGATATCTCTGCCTCTCCCCAGCCTGTGTCATGCTGAATACCTGCACTCCTGTACTGCTGGCAGCACATCTGTGCTCCTTCCCTTCCCTCCCTCTGTAAACACTGTAATTTACTGTAAAAGCTGTAATTATTGCCAAACTATTTACTTCTTTTGTTCTGCTACTTGATTTACAAGCTCCCACCTGCGGGTGTGCAGGATCCCAGGTAAGGAAGAGCAGGATCACTGAGCCTGTGTTGGTCCTGTTGTTGTCCTTCTCTGCAAAGCTGCTGCTGTGTTGGCTTTGGGGGCTCTGGTTTGCACATCACCCCTTCAGCAACGTGACATGTGCCATCAATCTGCTCGTTTCTGCAGCTGTGCAATGCGAGGGGCTTGGAGAGGATGAAATGGCAGAGAGGATAAATAAGATGTTTCTTCTTTCTCTGAAGCTCTGTGGCCTGAAGTGCTTGTTCAGGGGGTTCAGGCTGGCACATGGGTGGTGTGAGCATTGTGTTTTCCATGCAAAGGCACAGAATGCTGTTTTTGTTGTTGAATCATCACCTAAACTGTGGTTAGATAAAAGGCTTGGTTTTCTTAAAAGATTGTTTCCAAAATGAGAATAGTGGGGAAAGGATAAAATTACTCTGAACTCTGTAAAATCTGCCTTTGGAAGGGCAAAGTGAGTTCTTAGAGTCCCCATTTCTATTAACAAGAGAACTTCAAGAGATTAGGCAACAGGTACTTAAAATCATCCTGTGATTAAAGCCTGTTCTAACTAAAAGCATCTTCATGGGTTGCTGCACAGACTGTTCATAGTCAGTGTGGCCTTTGGATAATAATTACATGCAGTAACCTCCCACCTTGTTCTCAGAGCATGAGTCATGCTGGCCACACCACCAGAGAGAGGAAGTACTGACAGGGGCTGGCTGGTGGGTATTTGTTCAAGGAATTGTGCTCTGGGACTCCAGTGATCTCAATTATTTCCTTGTTAATTTGGGAATGTTTGTCTGGCTTCCCAGTGACAGTTGGGCTGGGGGGTTTTACCAACATCAGCTTCCCAGTAATTATCGTTGTGGTTTGTCATGACAAAAGGCTCAGAGGAACTAAAGGTTTCCTTTCTCTTGTGAGCATAAAAATAAAACAACTTGAAGTGATACAGTTCAAAAATTACAGTGTTTTGCTTTTGTTAAGCACTAACTTAATTTCAGTTAGAAGCATCGTGGAGTTTGAGGGAAGGAAAGGGGATTTGTGTTCAGAAAAATAATATCTTTGAAAAGTAGTTGCAAAAATAATGACGCATCAAGCCCTGCAACAAAGGCAGAAACCCTCCCATAAATAATTGCCCTGACCTTTAGCCCTCCCACACAACAGCCCACTTTGCTTTGCTGTGGTTGTCTGAGCTAAAAAACTAACTTCTGAAAACTGCAATTTATAGGAAGTAAATAATTAGTACAGAAGTATCTGGGAATCCCTCGGGCTTGGGGGAAAAAACAAAATTGGGTTGTGCTGTTTCAGAACCACAGAATGTCCTGAGCTGGGAGGGACCCTGCACAGGACAGCCCAGAAATCCCACCCTGGGCCTGATTTCAGCAGAACTGGGATCACAAGCTTTGTTGATGAAAATGTCGTTATTCCAGGACTGAATGTGGTGCCTATTCCATGTAGGAATAACGGGAAAATCCAAAGCACTGGAGCTGCCCCAGGTTGGGTGTTCGTAGGAGGCTGTGTTTGCAGTAAAGCACGTGATACAAGTCCATGGTGTGCACGAGATGTGCTTATTGAGAAGGGAAGGGCTGTTGGGATAAGGAATTACTTGTCTTTTTTGGATGCTCTGTCTCCACTAACAGTCAGCTGTTCGTGCTGGGGAGGGATTCAAGTGCTGCCAGAGGCCTTTACCTGCCATGCCTTCCCTTCCCTTCTCTCCCCTACCCTTTCCTTCAGGCAGAGCATTTAAACCCTTCCCTGAGGAGCTGCTGTTGAAGGATGTTTGTAAATAATTTCATCAGGGCATCTTTTCATTTCTCCTTTTTTCCCTTTAGCTTTCTCCCCAGACTCATTATCTCACCTCAGCACTCGATATGTCAAGTAGTTGGGTTTTTTTCCACACAGCTTTCTTGCTGACACTACGGATGTGGCTCAGACCTTTTCATTTGGGCCTGTCTCAGCAACTTGTTCTTTCTGCTCTTTGTTCTTTGTTTCCAGCTCTGGCCCTCTGAAAGGGGAGGATAAAAGCAGCAGTGGAGGAGAAGCTGTGGAGATCTCTGTTGTGGAGATCTCTGTGTCTGATGGGCACTCTTTTTGCCCTGTCTGTGCTCCTGCAGCCTGTGCCACGTGCAGGGTGCTCACACTCCAGGCTTTTAGAGAAGACCCAGCTACCACCTCATTTACAGCCTGACTTGGGTCTCTGTGCTCCTTAAAGCCTGGCTTTATCTTCCCATTTGATGGCTTTACCCAGTGATGAAAAGGCTGGAAGAGACCTGCAGATCTCAGTTGTTCTGCTCTCAGGAGACCACATTTGCACTCTGTGTTTGCTCCAAGAGCCCTGAGTGCACAGGGAATAAACCAGGGAGGCTTTACTGGTGCTGTGTCTGAGATGTGTTTGGCTGCAGCTCCAGCTCATTCAGGCGACTTGGGGTAAAAACCTGCTTATCAGTCTTGCCTTCTCTGCCACCAGACACTGATCTGTTCTTCCAGAAGGCGCAAAGAGCGAATTTGGTTGTCCTGTGTCTGCACTGGGACAAAGCCTTGCAGCTTCTGAGCAATCCCTGGCGTAGTCAGGTCGGGAAGAACTGCCCTCTGTGCCTGGAAGGGGCCAAGGGCTGCCAGATCAGGCTGTCCTATGTGGTGGGTCTGGCAAGGAGCAGGTAGAACATGCCCACAGCCACCTCAGGACGTGGTGGATACACATGTGCATCTCCCAGTGAGGTACCAGGACTTTTTTTGGCAGGCTGGGTCAAGCGTGGCAGCACTTTGGGAGGTTTCCCAGCTGTGCCCTTTGTGTCCCCGAGCAATCCTGGTGGAAAAGAAGTGACGAAAAGCTCCCAACATGACATCAAGGGAAACTTGAAACAGGCATTTTGAGAGCTTTTAGAAGCTCATGTTCCTTTTCTGAGCATGCAAGTCTGGCTGGGAGGTGGAGGAGCTCCTGCACACCAACAAACCCTCTGGTGCTTCCCTGCTCCATCTTGCTAAAAAAGGAATGGAGTTTGGGGATTGATGACCTGCTCTATCTGTGTAAAACACTTTAAGGCAAGTAAGTGCTGTGCTGTGAGATATTCTGTCCCTCCTTTAGGGTCTTTTCAGGTTGTCTGGGGAGCTCCTGGCTGCCTTTAGCAGGCACAGGGACATGTTGCTGCTGCTCACGGCTGGTGACGCAGCGTTTTAATTACACCCCTGGCAATTAAGTGGTATCAGAGCTGGCATGATGCAGAAGCTGGATTTGCAGTATGCTCCTGTGAGGAGTCAGAAAAGATCAATAAAGATGCTGGTAAGTTTTGGGGGTCGATTTTTGGTTTTCTGTTTGGTTTGTTATTTTAACTCGGAGAGGAGCCTTAAAACACAAAAAGCCCTCGATGGTCCCATCCTGGCTGGGAGCAGCTCATTCTTAATTGTGTCCTTTTCTCATGATAATTGAACAGATGAGGTTTGGTGGTTATCCTGTCAGGGAGCTGCTCAGTGCTTCCTAATTAATTGGATTTTGCCATCTTAACTCCGAGAAACTTTCACTTCTGCACCGCACAGGGCAGGTCTTCGGTGTTTGGTGAGAAGGTCACTGCAGGCAACAGAAATTCCTCTTTCACCTCATATGAAATTCTCATCAGCTTTTTTTTCCTGAGAGAAGCCATGAAGTCACTGTGTTCTTTCCCTTGCTCAAATTCATTAAGGGAAAAGTTGCCAAGCTGCCAAAATTAATGAGCATTTAAATACTCGGCAGCACAACGCGGTAAATGCAACAGTGGGACTTACTGGGGCAACGTGCTGCAAGGGAGGGGTGGTAGAAAGAACACCTCTGCTTTTGGGGGCTGTTTTTAGTTCCACAAAGACCAAGGTCAGCAGGGGAAGGTGTGGTTTCCAGAGGAGCTCTGGGAGCTGAGATCCCTTCTGGACTGTCATCTTTTGCTCCGTGATCCACAGAAGCAGAGAAAAGCACAGGGAAAGGAAATAGGGAAGACTGCACAGAAAATGTCTTAGGCTTAGTGGACCTTCTAGGGCCTGATAAAAGTGACAACTCCTGGATCAGGACTAAGGTTTGGCCCCCCTGGGGTGGAGGGTGCAGTGGTGGGGTTGACATGTCATAGCCCAGCTTTCAGCGTGCAGTGCAACACCTGAGGAATAAAAAGCTGAAATTTGAGGTGGAAACGCTGCTCCAGTGACAAAGTGCTGTCCTTGGGGTGGACAGTTTGCTCCCGTGGTTCAGATAACTCACTGTCCAGGCTGGAGCTGCAGAGTGAGCAGAGCAGGTGAGAGCAGTGTGGTGCTTATGAAACCCTGGTGGTTCAGTCTCGGCAATAACTGAATCTCCTGGGGAGACCGAGGGAAGTTTTATGGTGCAGGTGCTTCAGATTCAGTTCCAGCAGTTAAGGAAGATTAATTTTTATTCCTTAACTGTGACAGGTGACTAATGACAGGAGGCTTTTTACCTTGTCAGTGGGAGAATTGTGTGAGTGGACGTTGTCTTAAAAGTGCCACTGCGGAGCTGCAGGACTTGCAGTGGAGATCATAACTGTAAGATCAGTTACTGGACTTCAAATACAGGGTGGGACCTGGAAATGTGAGGGGGGAGATGCTTTTTTAAACCATTAAATGTGACCACAAGCACGACCCACACCTTGTGCTGGCAGGAGAGTGGGGGGACAGAGGGCAGGAATGCGCTGCCTGAATTCAGAAGGTGCCTCCAGGGGCAGCCTCGGAGAACACTGCCAGGAAGAACAGAGCAGTGTCATTCCCTCTGGGCATCCTCAACATCCTCAATATAGAGATTACAGAAGGGATGAAAGGAAACCCCATGGGAATTTCCTGGCCTCTTGATGTTCCTCACATGCTGGAACACAGTAAATGTTTCTCAGCTCCTTTGCCGGGTTCAGAACTTCCCCCGCTCAGACTCAGTCCATGGTCACCCCAGGGCCTGAGGGATATATATATATATATGTACATATATATATATTTATATATAAATAATGTTTCTCCACACTTCCATTCCTATCTAGACCATATACAACCTATTTCCCCTTTTTCTTTTCCCGCTTGTCTGTCAGTCTTTCTCTTTTCCCTTTCTAACACATCCAAGCCCTAAGATTTCCCAGTTTCTTTGCCCACTTTTTGCTCCACTCTCATACCTACTTGTCCTCTTTACATCTGCTCTTTATTTCCTTTCTCAGTCTTTGCTTTCAAGCCCTCTCTCAAAGGAATTATTAAAAAAAAAAAAAAAATGCAGTTTGCCAACTGCTTCTGCCATGCCAGAGGTGTCCCTGTGTGTCAACAGAAATGCACTTGGCTTTGAAATCATTCCAGATCATGCAGTGAGCTTCAGGACTGCACCATGTTTGTAAATTGATTATTGATTGCAAGATATTTTTTTTCAGTGGCTTATAATGGGGTACAGATATTTGTTTGGTTTGTCTCACAGGGCTTTAAACTCAGGGGGAACAGAGGGCTGAGAGCTTGAAATGGGTAAAAATTAGATCCTGTTTTTTTTTTTTTTTTTAAAGTGTTCAAAAAACACAGTCTGAGAAAACGCTTGCTCTGAAGGAAATTGTGAAACAAAATCCTTGCTAAAACCCTTGTTCTTCATTCTGACCTTGGCTAGGAGAGTTCTGGAAGAGCAACACCAGCCTCTCTGAGGTGCTCAGAGTGCCACGAGTCACTGGCAGCTGTGGAGGGTGAAATCCCTGGAGAGAGGAAGGGGCAGGCAGGATTTAATTTCACTGGAATTCAGCTCCTGACGTCACATGAGCTTGAGGAAATGGCTCAAACTTTTACAACTGTGTCCTCCTTGTGTAAACCAAAGTGTTTGGCAGCTGGGCAAGGTCACCCTTTAGAGATTGCTCTGAAGCACTTGGGTAGAAGAGAAGGATAAACCTTTATCAGGAGGAATTGTTTGGGGTTTTAAGAGGGCATTGTTATTTCCAAATGTAAATGGACTTGTGCTCCCATCTCATGGGTCTGGGGAATTTGCTTGAATCCTGCCATGCAGGTAATCTGATGGAGTTAATTCTTTCTCCCAGCACACAGAGGAGTGTCCAGGCTGCTGCTAACCCTGTTTGTCTGTCTGGGTGCAGTGGCAAGACGTGGCCAAGGTTTTTTTACAAGGGCTGCTGAGATTTTAGGGTATCTTTGCCTGTTCTGGGCAGGAGGGACCCCCCCCACAAGCAAACCCTGCACTCCCCAGCTGGCTCTGTGCAGTGCCAGCTCTGGTGTCTCCTCCCATCCTGCAGAGATGCTGCAGGAGAGGGCTCTGGTGGAACCCAGCAGGTTCCTGGTGTGTCCTGATGGACTGGGAGGTGTGTTTGTGTTCCTGGTGTCAGGGGAAGGTCAGTGGCTGGATGTGGGGATGTGTGACCTGGCAGAGCTGCCGCCCTGTCCTGGGGGAGGTTGTGTGGGGTGCTGGGCTCTGCCCAAGATCCCTGTGTCCAGCCTGTGTCTGGCAGTCCTGGATGGAGCCAGTCAGGCTCAGGTTGGGTCCATCTGCACTCAGCTGACACCATTTCCCAGTTCCTCCCTACGTGAGGTAAGAGCGAGGATCTTTTGCTGTTCCTGTCTCTTTGTTCTCTCCCCCTGGTGCAGTCAGGCAGCATCCATAAAATTCCTGTTCCATTTCCAGGTGCTTGCTCAAGGTAGAGCTGGCACATCAGGGCTCTGCTTTCCTCTTCATGTAGCAAGACAGGTCTTGAAGAATACCTGCTGCTAAAAGGATCTCATTCCTCATCCCCACAGTGCTGTAAAGTTCCAGGAAATGAACTGAAATATGAAAAGAACTTGAAAAATGCTTCTTCCTTTATTTTAAATGGAAAAATAAAGCTTGCTGTGCAGCATCTGCAGCCTGTCAATGCCCAGTAACAGCTGATGAAGCAGGATTTCCGCAGTGGGGAAGTATCAAAATGACACAAAAGGGGCTGAATCTGCTTTGTGTCATGGAAAAAACCACCCCTGAATACTTGAAATATCCTTCCTCCAATTCCCATTCTTCAAAGTAATCCCTTTGTACACCAGGCCAGTCTTGTCTCTTGACTTGGGAAAGGCAGGGAGTTGGCAGCTCTGAGGTTAATCCTGGTGGCCTTTGCAGCCTCCAGCCCTCCCTCTCCATCATCTGCAGCCTTTGCTGGGAGCATTTCTGAGGAGGGGGAGCTGTTTGGTGACCTTTATTATGGGTTTTGTGTGTGCAGATAAGTCTTTGTGTCCCAGTGCACAGTGGAGTGGAATTTTTCTGTGGGACACCCCGGTTTGAAGCTCAGATTGGTGGCTTCAGAGCCTGTAATTGCTCCTGTAGGTGCTTGGACAAGTGGCCTGTCTGTGCTCCTGTCACAGCATCCCTTGCCACGTGCAGATAAAGCAGATGGAAAGCTGAATGCCAGTCAGCCATGCACTCAGACTCCTGGGTTCCCCATGTCTATCAAAAAGCAGGTTTCAGGGCAATATTCAGAAGGTAAAATAGCTGAGAAGCATCAAAACTCTTTATCCTAAAGATGAAAAGACACCTTTGACTTGGTGTTTTGCTGCTGTTTTGTAGAGGCTGAAGGAGAAAGGTAAGGAAGGTGGGATCTTCCTTGGAAAAAAATGATGATAGCTGGATGCTTGGATACCTAATCTGAATAACTTATGTTTGGACACCTACTTTGAACCTTATCCAGGTCAGCCCTAGAGTACATTGTTTGAATAAACTCCTAAAAATAAATCAGTGAGTTCTGAGCATTTGCTGCTGCTGAGCAAACCTCCTGAGACACGGCTGGGAGCTCCTGGGAGGGCTCCAGGCTGTCTCTTTGCAGATGCTGGGGGAGAGGCTGCAGCCTCATTGCTCCTGAGAGGCTCTGCTTTGGTCCCCGGAGGGATGGACCGTCCCGCTCGTGTTTTGCTGCCCTGCAAAGTTTCTTCTCCTCCAGGTGAGCTGTGCTGAAGGCAGAGCAGGTGTGTGGCTGCTGCCAGCCCTGAGTGCTGATTGTTCAGCAAGCTGTGTAACAGTTGGGTCATCACGTGCACAGAAAAGCCACGTTCACATGGCCTGGCACCCACCTAATGCTTAATGATCTGGTTTTTCTTTTTCCCATCTGCAGCACCTGTGTAACTGCTCATTTGCTGCCATCTGCCACAGAGGTTGAAGGTTTTTGTGGCTTCTGTTGAACCCTGTGAGCAGCAGGAGCTTGGGAGTCACCTCCTTCGAAGTTATGGCTTAAAAAAATTAATTGCAAGTGGTTTATTTGGACTCTCCTGCCCTGATCTCAAGTCTTCAACTCACCATACTCATTTATTCACAGCAGTTCTTGGATAAACAGATGAAATTTAAAACAAGGTGGTGGAGTTGTGGGGCAGCTCTTGTTGCTGGTTCTGCACTTCGTTTTTTATCAGCTGAAAAAACATGTGCTGTGTTCCCTGGTGGAGGGAACACTTTCCATGGAGCAATTGCGGTGCTCTGTTGGCAATCCATGTGCTTTCAGGACTGTGGCTCTTGCACTGCTGTGATTTTTGGGGAGTCTCTGTCCAACCCTGCCTGGGCAGTGAGCATTCCTGTTAAGGAACAGGAGATTGGAGAAGTTCTAAGGAAATTCACACTTACATTCCCTGGAGTGCTTTGGTCTTATTTCTTCAGCTTCCAGACGTTGTGCTCGAAATGGGTTCGTGCAAGGCTTTTCATAAATCAGTCTCAAAGGGGTGGGGAAAGGAGGATATATTTGTTTTCCACAGAAATTATCTTTCTTTGCAGATAACTGAATCCTTTCTTGGCTCGGAGTAAGAGAGAGGATTTTATGTGACATCCCCAAGTGGGTGCAGTTTGTCATTCAACCCCTTCCCTCCTCCTGTGCCCCTCCCAGAGCGTGGCAACTGGGATCAAAAAAAGCAAAAACCCTGGTGCATTTTCTGTAATTTTGCTTCATTTTGTGTTGTTTTGGTTTTTTTTTTTCTCCCTTCCAATGCCTTACATACCCCTTCACTCCTGGGCTGATAGACCTGGAAGGACCGAGCAAGTTTTGCTCATTTATTTCTGTGTCAGGCACAAATCTCTTTGTTTAAAGCTTGTTCTGAGGTTAGTGTATAAAGCAGAAACAAGATCAGGGCCATAAAAGGACACTGTATTTGGATTTTCTTGCAGGAAGGTGGTTTCCCTGGGGCTGTGATAAATAGGAGATGCTTTTCCTGCTGAATGTGCCTGCCTGGCACGAGGTTGGTGTGTGATCTCCACAGCATGGCAAGGCCAAAGGGAAATGGCTTAAGGAGGTGGTGGGAATGCGAGGGCAAAGCTAAGTGGGAGGATGGAATGAGATTGTTGTTAATGGAGGGGGAGACAGGAAGAACTCAGGGCTCTGGATCAATAGCTGTGGGCAGTGGAAGAGAGAAAGCTTTTTCCCAGCTGGCCAGGAAAGATCCTGCTAGTAGATGGATGTTAGGATGAGAACCCATTAATGTGGGATTATTCGCACTCTTTAGCTTAGAAATGGTGCTTAGTTAATCAGTCAATTAACGTTGTCAAGATTGGGAGCTTCCTTGTAAGTGCTCGTGTGGTTCTGCAGGGGCAGAAATGCAGGGCTCTGGTTTCTGTTCTCCTTTGGGGCTGGCAGGTAATCACTGCAATTATTCTGGCAAATTTGGGATGCTGGGAAGTTTTGTGGCCAGGAAATCTGGGAAACGGTGTTATTGGGAAGACACAACCAGGATTAGGTTTCCAAGTGATGTTTGCACGTCTCGATGCAGCTGCAAAAGTTTGAGGGTGCCAGTTGGAGATGATAGTCTAACTTGTTGCAGACTTGCTACTGAGGAGCTCAGTGCCAGGAACAGCCACAGAACACACCAAAAAATGCTGCTGCTTATACAAAGATGAGGTTTCTTCTTATCTCACCTCTCCTGGTGCCACTCTCCATACCATAGCCCTTCATACAAATAATATCCAGCTTACCTTTTCCCCAGTACAACGAGCCCCTGCACCGACCGCTCTGAGCAGCATCTCCAACCAGCACCCCACAGTGTATTAATCAGATGATGGTTCTGTAGTGCTCATAGCTGTTCCTGTTACTCTGAGACCTGCCCACTCAGTCACCAGCTCCAGTGTTGGGATCCTGGTCTGGGAAGTGCCAGTGAGCCCTTGTGGTTTTTGGGATGTGCTGACAGTGCCAAGGGCTGGAAGTTCAGTCACCTTCAGTTTTCTTGGTGTTTTCAAAGCAGAACTGGGGCAATGGTTGCCCAATACACCACTTTTGCACATCTCTAAAATGGACATAGGATGTATGTATTCATGCATAGAATTATAGGATTGTTAAGGTTGGAAAAGACCTGCAAGATCATCGAGCCCAGCTGTTCCCCAGCACTGCCAAGGCCACCACTAAGCCATGTCCCCAGGTGCCACATCCACATGTCTTTTAAATCCCCTCAGGGATGGTGATTCCACCACTGCCCTGGGCAGCTGTGCCAGGCCTGACCACCCTTTCCATGAAGAAATTTTCCCTGATGTCCAACCTGACCCTCCCCTGGCTCAGTTTGAGGCCGTTCCCTCTCCTCCTGTCCCTGTTCCCTGGGAGCAGAGCCCGACAACCCCCGGCTCCCCCCTCCTGTCAGGGAGTTGCAGAGCCAGAAGGTCCCCCCTGAGCCTCCTTTTCTCCAGGCTGAGCCCCCCCAGCTCCTGCTGCTCCAGCTCCGTTCCCTTCCCTGCACACGCTCCAGCCCCTCCGTGTCTTTCTTGTCATGATGGGCCCAAAACGCACCCCAGGACTGAGGTGCCTCAGCACTGCCCAGCCCAGGGCACTTTCCATTCAGGTTTGTTGGGCTCTGGTGGAGCTTAATAAAGTCCCCTCAACAATTCCTCCATTTTTCCCCCTTCTTTGGCAGGTAACTGCAAAAAGAAGGAGGGGCAGGAAGCTGTGTGTCCACTCCAGGGGGGCTTTGGTAGGAGACACAGCAGAGCTCTGCAGCAACCATGATCTTAATCCTTTTCTAACCAAAGGAAATGGCATCTCTTCAGAGCCTTCAGGAGCTCTCCTTCATCCTGCTGAGTCAATTAGGAGGAGAGATGGGTGCTGGTGAGGCTGAATGGCTGAGCTGGGTTTTCCCTTCCTTTCTGAAGCTGAAGTGGACTCTGGGAGGGGTTGAGCTGCAGCCCTGCTGCTCTCTCACTCTGAAGAACAAGTGTCCCCTCTGGCTGTTCCCAGGGTCGTGGTTATCCTGTCAACATCCCATGGATGTGTTAAACGTGGCTGTGGGACAAATATCGGTGCAGAGGCTCTGGTTTTGTACTGATGGTGTTTTGCCCTGCCCTGAGCAGGGAGGACAGCCTGCATTCCTGCTGGCAGGCACTTGAATCTGGAGTGCCCTGTGCATTTGCTCCCTCCTTCCCTGAGCCTGAGCCGGATCTAATCCCAGCTCTGCAGGCACGTGCAGAGCTGACACATGCACGTCTGGCAGGAGGGTTTTTCTTTTATCAGTTGTGCTCTGGCCCTCCTGCGTTGCAGTCACATGCCAGAGGCACTTCCCCAGGAGATGAAAGCAGGGGCTCATTTCAGGAGCAGGAATTTTGCTGCAAGTCCTTCTGCTGAGCTCTCTCTGTGTGCTGTGGTATTTAGGGAAGCAGGTC
This sequence comes from Empidonax traillii, assembly GCF_003031625.1. Classification (NCBI taxonomy): domain Eukaryota; kingdom Metazoa; phylum Chordata; class Aves; order Passeriformes; family Tyrannidae; genus Empidonax; species Empidonax traillii. Next base: position 31,105 of record NW_020956543.1, read on the forward strand.
TCCAACCCCACAGCTCCCCTCCCTGCTTCCCTGGTCTTTTCTTTGTGACCATTAGCAGTAAAGAAAGAATGGTGCTTGGAATTTAGCAAGTACAGCACTGCTTTGGGAGGCTTTTGGAGTGTACTGAGCACAAGTTGGAGGGCAGTGCAGTGAGCAGCTCCTGGGGCAGCTGATGCCCAGAGCAGCCCATGCCTTGCCTTGCTCAGGGTCAGGCTGGGGCAGTGGCAGGGTGAGAACAGAGCCTGGCTCTGATTTCCAGCTCCTCCTCACCCTGGTTGGTGCCAGTTCTGCTCTCTCTGCAAAGGGCACTAATGGATCAGTCCTGGGGAGTGACACACGGTGGGAAAGAGTTCCTGTTAATGTTTAGACTGCACTCCTTGGGCAAATCTTTGGGTTCTGGTGCAAATGATCAGGGGACTGTCTTGTGGGTTGTGTCCTCGGTGCCAGGAGTCCTTGTCACTGTCCTGGGACAGGCATTAACCCTGGCAGGGGAGATGCTCCATCCAGCTGCACCTCCAGGCAGCACTGAGGTGAAGGACAGCTGTGTGTGCAGCTCCAGTGACACACAGTGTGTGCATCCCCTCTCTGGGACGCTCCTTCCTCCAATCTAACAGGACTCTCCTGTTCCTCTTTCCATCTGGAGGGAGTGACAATCAGCTCCCTGTCATCCAGGTAAACTGGAGGTTTTCCCTGTCCCCTCCTGGCACTGCTGTGTGTGTTCAGCACTGGCACGAGGGATCTCCCTTCGTGCTCCTCTTGTACTTTCCCGTGTTGCCCTAAACCAGGACAAGTCCCCTGTGAGATGGGGTCTGGTATTACAAGGAGTGCACGATCCCTGTTGTGTTTTTTTTTTTTTTTTCTTCCCTGGTACTCTGGCTGTTAACACAGATCTCGCTCCCGGCTTCAGTTTGTTTTCCTCCTGGGTTGCAGCCTGGGAGCTGCCCAGCCCAGCTCCCTGGGATGCTGCAGCCTCTGGCAGGGAGCGGGATGTGTGTCCCTGGAATGGCACTCGGCTCCTTGGCAGCCTGCCCGTGTTTGTGGAGCTGCAGAGAGGTGGCCAAGAGAGAACCGACCGTGGGGAGCTGTTGAGAAGTTTTCATGTTGCTGGGGTAATGATGGCCTCAAGCTGTAGGGAGGAGGGGGAAAAAACCCCTCATTTATATCTTTCAGGAGGCCAGGTGGTGCATGGAGAAATGGGGGGACTGAGGCATGTTTGCCTTTCTTCAGGATTTTGTTTGCACAAACACATTCCCCTCACAAATGCTCCTGCTCAGGGTGCTGGAGCTGGAACAATCAGCGTTGTGGTTGTGTATAAATGAAACATAATTTAGTCTGGCAGCTTATTGGAGGTCCCTTTACAAGCAGGAAAAGTCCTTTGATTCCCCATCCTGCAGGTGGGTGCTTTGGGGTCGAGGTGCCTGCTGGAGATCTGGGGCTGTCACACGTTTAGTGGATGTTGGCAGGGACTCTGTGGATGCACAGCATGGAGGGGCTGGCTTGCCAATACCAGGAATAATGATCTTTTTGTTATGCGTTCAAATGCAGCAAAGTAGGAACAAACCCAGAGTGATCACATCAGATCCCTGTTATTTTATGGACATGTGAATTAGGAGAACCAGTTAAAGGGAGAGAATCCAGTCTGGAGCTGGTCCTGGCCAGTTCAAAATTCTCCTCCAGGCAGGAAATACTTGAAGGTATTTAACATGTCTTAAAAATCCCACATGATGTAGGCTATCCAGGGAGCAGGTTGGTGGGGTGAGGTCTGTTCCTTGGTGGAACACGGGGGCTGAGGCAGCAGGAATCGCCAGGCAAGAGCAGCAGAGTGCAAAAATAGCTGCACTCTGGAAGCCTAAAAACAATGGCAGGATGGAAACATAATTCTATTAACTCAGGGCATCTGATAAGAACAAGCAGTAGGAGAAGAGGGGAAGGAAAATTTGGAGAGGGAAGGGAAATGAGCCGTTTTCTGCTCTTGGATTTCAGCAGCTCGGGCCTGTCATTGAGGTCATTTACACCAGGATAACCACAAACCTGTCCCAGAGCGTTTCAGCAGCTGGAGGGGATTTATTTGGATGGAAAGAATGTGTTCAGCATAACTTGGCCAAATGACACCTATGGTGGACTTGGCAGCTGTCAGCAAGTATTTATAGGATGTAAACAGCAAGGGGGGAAGGAGGATGGAAATAGAGCGAGCCAGGGACAGAAAAATGGGATGAAAACGGGAAAAGGAAGGTTTTTACTGCTGTATGGCTTAGATTGCACAGCATCCAGCCAGGTGGGGTGAACTAATCCAAATGCTTTGTGCTCTTTGGACAAAGCATTTGAAAGCAGAGGCTGTAATTTTGGGCTGCTCTGAAGGCAGTCAGTCTCTGCTGCCAGTTCCTCTGTTTCTGTGGTGGTTCTGTAGGATGGACTGGGATCCCTCTCCTATTATGGGTTAGAAAATCAGATTTGATCAGGTGTTTATGGGATCAGATCAAACGTTCCACCTCTGCTCTCTCATTTTTGATGAAGGATAGCAGTGATTGCTTCAGAAAGGAATATTTGCAGCAATTAGCAGCTTCTGAGCCTCCTGAACACCAGCTTGCACCTCCCATTTGTCATGTTTAGTAGCCACTGACAGCCTGCACCTTTGATTCATCCTTTCCACATTTACATCCATTTGTGATTTGACCTCTTCAGCATGTGGTAGCAGTGGTTTCCCCAATTTGTGCTTTACATACACCTGTCTGTGAATTCTTTCCTTTGCATTAAAATCTCTGCCTGGTGATATCATTGCTGGCCCTGCATGCCTCCCATCAGTCAGGGTCCTCTCTAGTCAGTGATTTAAGTTTAGTTTGTTCTTATGTGAAGTCTTTCCCATATCCTGGTCATCTTTTGTGCTTCTCTCTGTCATTTTCTAGTTCTGCTCCTTCATTTTTGGGTGAGAAGTCTGAGCTTGCAGTTTTCCAAATGCTGGTCCATCCTGGGTGTATGTTCTTATGCTTTCTGTTTTATTCTGGCCACTTTGACTTGCCACTTGAATTTGCACTGAACAGTAGGTAAATGTTTTCCAGAGAATATTCCCAGTGGTTCCCAGTGTGAGCAGGGCTAGATTAAGGGCTTGTTGCTGTAGGGGCATTGCTGCTTCTGTTTTCCTCTTGTCCCATCAGCACTGAGGGTCATCTGTTGTTTATCACTTGATTCCATCATTGCTCTGAGTTGCTTCTGCACTTTTTGCAATCAAGGAATGCATTAACTCTCCTGAAGGATTTTGTATAATCCTCAATCATTGCCTCCTCATCTGCCCCTCTCCTGGGTCTGTGTGCAGAGTAAACCTCTGCCCTCTCATGGCTCTTCATCTCGCTCTTGTTTTCAACTTCAAGTTGGTTATCAATCCATGCAGTGCCCCCTCCCATGATCCCAGGCTGGCTGACTTTCTGAGAAGAACCACTGGAAAAGAAATTCATGGAAAGAGCTCTGAAATCCAGCCGTTCCTGACTGCTTTGGTAGATTTTGCTCACTCAAAGCTACGGTGACTTTCCCCTCTCCTGTCCTGGCTTGATTCTTTCTTGGCTGTTTCATCTCACTGCCTTTCATACCCAAGCCAGGCTGTGTGGCTGTGCTCCCTCAGCTCCTCAAGGAGCCTGTTTGAAGATTCCTGCCTTCACAGTGTCTGTTCCTGGCACTGTTTGGGGAGGGATTGGCAGCTCAGCTGGCACCAGCTCCGATTCCTTAGAGGAACCATTCATGTCTTGAATCCTTTCAGTGGCTGCTTGTCTGATAATGGCTTTGTCCTTTCCTCCCTTGGCACAGGGGCTGCTCCCAGGTGGGTGTTATCAGGGCGCTGATCGAGGCTGGAATCCCCGTGGACATGATCGGAGGGACGTCCATCGGCGCCTTCATGAGCGCCCTGTACGCCGAGGAGCGCAGCTACAACCAGATGAGGATCAAAGCCCGCCAGTGGGCCATGGTGAGCACTGGGGATGGTGCAGTGAGAGCCCAGCAGCACCCAGGGAAGGTGGACCCACCTGCATGTCGTGTCTGTGCCACAGAACGGGCCCTGGGGAAGCTGCTCCCTCTGCCCGCCCGACTGAGCTGTGCTCAACCCCCACTCCCCCTGCCAGCACAGGGATGTTGTTTCAGTGTGTCCACCTGTGTTTAGCTTTGTTTTACCTTCTCTTTTTATGTGCTGGAACCTGTTTCCTTTCCAACTCTCAACGAATGTGTTTCTCTCTTGTGTGATTCTCTCTCTCTCTCACATGCTGTCAGGTGGCAGTGGAACTGAGGGACAGAGGTAATCCTTCTCTAAACTAACTACAAACCTGTCACTCCTGCTCCTGCCTGCACTTCACAGTGGTGGGGCTCTGGGCCAGGAGAAATTCTAAGCTTTCAACATTTCATACAAACAAAAACTTGTTTTCATAGTTAACCCAAGTTGTGGGAAGGTTGCTTTAAATGGTGACTCCAGTGGGTGAGTTTATTTATCATGGAATCCCAGACTGGTTTGGGTGGGAAGGGACCTTAAAGCTCATCTTGTTCCAACCCCCTGCCATGGGCAGGGACACCTTCCACTAGCCCAGGCTGCTCCAAACCCCGTCCAACCTGGCCTTGGTTTTATTTATTGATAAGATGTTGGAGAAAAACTGTGTTAGCAGCAGGTGAAACTGGTTCAGACTGACTGAAGGTGGCTGTTATTTCTGAGGTTTGCTGGTTATAACTTTGTATTTTCATGTCAAACCCATATTTTCTTGTAGGTTTTCTGTTGAAAATGAAGAGACACGGGGAATTTTGTAAATGAGATGAAGCTCTGGGTCATCTTAGATCTTGGGTTTTAGGGGGAAACAGGAGCCTGTTTTGGACATGGACAGCGTTTACCTCTCCCAGCTGTGTTCTAACCTGCCATGGCTTTGAGATGGAATGTACTGAATCCTGATAAGATCATAAAATCCTAGAATGTTAAAGGGTTGGAATGGCCCTAGAGATCATCTTATTCCAACCCCCTGCCATGGGCAGGGACAACCAACCTGGCCTTGGATACTCCCAGGGATGGAGCAGCCACAGCTGCTCTGGGCAACCTGTGCCAGGGCCTGCCCACCCTCACAGGGAACAATTTCTACAATTTCTTCCTAATATCTAACCTAAATTCCCCCTCTTTCAATCTGTGCCCATCACTCCTTGTGCTATCACTGCAGTCCCTGACAAAGAGCCCCTCTCTGGCTTCCAACTTACCTTGCAGGCTGGATAATCTGGGGTATTAAAATGCAGATTGAGGCCCTGCCCTGTTTGTGCTGTCCTGGTGGGCAGAGCACTGTGGGGCCCTGTCACTGTCTGCAGGAACAGTGTGGATTTTGTGCTTTTTATTTAAGAACTGCCTGTGCCTGGCTGGGTTGGGAAGCACCCAAAACATAAACTGTTTATGATCCAGAGCAGTTTGCTGGAACCACAAAGCTGGAGGAGGCTCAAGATTAAGCACATAAAACCAACTGCCCTGAGTTGTTTCAGACCCCCTTTTTAACCTTGCACTCTGTTTCCCACGTAGGTCACCACCAGGTGCTTACAGGGCAGCACCTGAGCAGGGTGAGTGTGTGGTGGTTCCTCCCTGCTCTGTTTTTCCAGCCCCAGCATTCCCGTGGCTCACTGCCCTCTCTCCCAGCTCTAGGCTGCAGCCATGGAATTTTCCTCTTTTCCAGAGCGTTCCCCTCTTGTTTATCACCTTGTCAGATCTTCTGAGGTGAGGAGGTGAGGCAGAGCTGTTTCCTGGGCATTCCAGGGCTGTGCTCCCATCCCAGCCAGCTTCGTTTCCAGCCCTGCAGCTCTGGAGCCTGCCAGCCTGAGCTGGAGTCACACTCACTTGGACCAGGAGTAGTTGCAGATGAAATGAAGGCATTTAATCTGTTGATAACTTTTGACCACAAGTTGCAGAGCTCAGAGAAGGTTTCACAAAGGAAAAGGCAAGTTTTTCCAGCCCTGGGCTGCTTAAAGTGTTGGAACCCTGAAATCTGCAAATAAGTAGCAGGAGGAGGGGTCGATGGCCTCTGTTAGAGCAAACATTTCACCTCTTTAATGAAGAATGGATTTTCCTGGTGTCTTTCATGAGTATTCTGATAGATCCACATCCAACCCAGAAACTGCTCAAGGGTTTGGGAATGACAAAAGCAAAGCCTGCTCTTATTTGGGGCCCTTCCCACTGGTAACAGCACTGTCCAGAGAATGTAAGTTAAAGAGAGCCATGAATCCCTCTCTCCAAGATCACAGTAAATGTTCAGAGTGGTTTGGGGGACTGTAAATCCTTTTCCCAGTGGCTGCTCTGAGTTACTGTCTCTTGTGTTGCAGCTACAGGCTGAGCAAGGGAAGGGGCTCCTTTCCCTGAGCCCCAGCACTGTGGGGACCAGCAGGGAGTGTGCTGGGGGTTCTTGGGGGATCCACCCAAAGGGCCTGAGTGTGAGAGAGGTGACAAATCCATCAGATAACCCCCAAATTCCCATTGTCCCAAAGCTGCAGGGGCATTCCTGCTGTTCCCCAGAGCAGCATCCCAGCCAGGCAGGACCGCTGTGGGGGGTGGTGGCTGTGCAGGAGATGCTCTGGGAGCTCCTTTGTTCAGCCAAGGTGGTGCAGAAAGGCCTGAGCATTCCCTGTTCCAGAACCTGCTGATGCTGCTCCTCTGGAGCTGCCAGCTCGTGCTGGGGAAGGTGATTGCTGAGAGCTCCTTGGGCAGGTTCTTGCAGCCTGGGAGCAGTTTGGAAATGTCTTCATTGGGATGGATTAGTTAACTCTAATCTTTTTTTTTTATTTATCTCTTAAATCCATCAAACTAAATGCTGGGTTTGTCCTGCAGTTATTTCTGGTTTTGGTATTTTTAGATATTGGCATATCTCTGGTTTTACACTTGGGGCTGGGAGAAGGGGTGTTTTTAATGGGATGTGTTTTCTGAACCAAATGAAGCAGCAAAGAAATAAATGACTCTTTTGTCAAAATACAGAGGGATATGAAAATTCCAAGTCAGACTAGTTACTATTTATTGCTTCTGTGTATCTTCTATACCTCGATTTAACCAGCAAAGCAAACAAGCCAAAGCTTTCATGTTTGCAGATTGTTGGCTTTTTTAATTGGAGAATTAATATTTTAAAGTATAAATATTTCACAGAGAGTGGAATATTCTACTGGGGAAGGGAATATGGTTATAGGATTGTGCAGCCAAGAGGCTTTCCATAATGGGAACTGGGAGGGGTGGCTGGGTGGGATGATGGGTGGGCCAGTTGATGTCTGCCACTGTCTGTGGTGGCACCGACAGCTCCAACAAATGTGGGGGTTCTGAGGCTGCAGCCCTGAGGTTCTGCCTCTGACATTGCTCTAGAGAGATACTGTGGTTTAACAAGTTGATCTGGCCAGAAATTTGTCCTTTTGGGGTTTTTTTTCCCTGTCGTGGTACTTCTCATCCAGCTCCGTGAGCTGCTGCAGAGGCAGCTGGGCTGGCCCAGGGCATGGGGGGTGCAGAACCAGCAGCCTCAGCTGGGTCAGATCAATCTGCTGTCAGACTGGATCCTGATACCCCTCAGGGAATCACAGAACCCTTGGAAAGGACCTTCAAGATCGCTAAGTGCACCCACCACTGCCAAGGCCACCACTACACCCTGCCCCCAGGTGCCACCTCCAGGGATGGGGACTCCACCACTGCCCTGGGCAGCTGTGCCAGGTCTGGGCAGCCCTTTCCATGAAGAAATTCCTCCTGATGCCCAACCTGAGGCTGTTTCCTCTCCTCCTGTGCCTTGTTCCCTGGGAGCAGAGCCTGACCCCCCCCCACTCTCTGCAGAGAGCCAGAAGGTCCCCCCTGAGCCTCTTCTTGTCCAGGCTGAGCCCCCCCAGCTCCCTCCCTCTGTTGTTTTGAGGAACAAGCTGTTCCCTGCCATCCTGGGTGATGCCCACACCCCCACCCACAGCCCCCGTGGGCCCTGGTGCAGGTTGGAGATGGATTGGGAAGGTGCAGGAGCAAGGTGGGGCTCAGGAGCAGGGCTGGGGGGGAGGGTGGGACAGCCACAAATGGTCCCTTTGCCGAGGAGGATCATTGGTAGGTGCAGTGTTTCGTAAATCACTTCTCATCCCACACTCTGATTTTGTTCCCGTGCCAGAGTTTATGGACAACAACAACAACAACAACAGCTCCAAACCCTGCAAACAAACACAGGCTCTGAGCTGAGCAGGGAAACGTGGCCAGACTGGATGGGCACAAAGAACTGGTGCCAGGCCCTGGGTGAAGGGGTGTTGGGTGCTGGGCAGCGCTGGGGCAGGCACAGCAGGAGCTGGGAACAGGAGCTAAAGCAGCTCTAACACACCCCGTGAGTCCAGAATAACCCAGAGGTTCGTTACAGGTCGGGTGTTAATGAACAGGCAGCTGTTGTCTCTTCACTGGGGCTGATGAGCTGCAGACCCCTCGCTCTGGGTGCCCTGCAGCTGCTGGGGCTCCAGGACAGTGTCCCCCTGCCAGGGGGCACAGCAGAGCTTGGGGATTTCTGAACTGCACCTTTCAAACTGCATCAGGCACTTGGGGAGTTGGATTCCCCAGGCTGCTCCCAGCAATTAGAGCAGGGCAGATGGCTTTTCCCTTGGCTCAGCCAGCTGGAGCCTTCCCTCTGCACAGGGAATTCTGCATTTCAGATGATTAACCACACAAGACAAAAGTGCTGGGTGTGTTTTGTTAAATCTTTATTTTATTTATTTATTTATTTATCTTTATTAAGAGCTGTAAGAAAAATCTTCTTTTATGTAGTGGTCTGGTTCGTATTTACCATCTCAGTTGTGTTATTTGGGGTGTTGAGGTTAACCCTAAATCAGAATTGGAATTGGGGAGATTCAGGTAAAAGGCAGCCTGCAAAATCCCAACGTGCCCATTGCTTTGAAGTGCCCAGCTGAGGCCCCAAACCATCCTACTCTGACCCTGCAGTGATCACATCACTGATGATCATGCAGAGGAGATGTTAATGAACATTAACCCTATTTAGCAGAATGGTTAGATCTGATTTAAACACACTCCTACCTCCTTATCTGTTTCTCACCTTTACCTGACTCAAGGGTGTTTATGCTGTCTTGGATTCATTCTAATTTTATTAAACTCTTAAATTTCTTAATAGCTTACCTTTAAATCTGAACTTCCATCCTGCCTTCAGGATAAATCTATCCCTGTAGTGCTGTTTACCTGAAACCACGACCCTGAGTTATGTTTTTATTTTGTCTTTGACGTTTTTCTGTGTGAATTCCTTTTGCTTTTATCATTAAAACCTTATACATGAATGCTGAGGAGGCACTAAAGGAAAAGCTGGATGGTCCCTGGAGTAGTTTAAAAAAAAATATTGGATCTGTTTTAAATTTTTGACCTTGCAACAAGTTTTCCCATACCTTTGCTTTTTGTTATATGCTCAGGAACACTAAAAATCACAGGATTATCTTGGGTTTTGACACCAGTTTACCACAATTTCCCATCAAAACCCAACATAGCCAGAGATGAAAATTCCTCTTGTCCCTCATCCCATGTGTTTTCTGTGTGAGCAGGACTTTGTCCCTTCCTTGCTGAAGCTGCTTTAAACCCCAGGGTTGCTTTAATAAAAGATTTTAGAATTGAAGGTCTGTTTTAAAAGAAAGAAAGCTCATCTTGCAGCAGAACTGGAGAAAAAAAATTATGATAATTTAATGTAAAATTAGGAAGAAAAACTCTCCCTTGTGAGGGTGGGGAGGCCCTGGCACAGGATTCCCAGAGAAGCTGTAGCTGCCCCATCCCTGGGAGTGTCCAAGGCCAGGTTGGACAGGGCTTGGAGCACCCTGGGATGGTGGGAGGTGTCCCTGCTCGTGGCCCTTGAGCTCTTGGTAGGAAGTGGAGCAAGAACCAGAAGGCTCCATCTGCCTTTCCAGAGGGTGATCTTTATCTTGATTTATCTGGGAATGGGAGGTGGGAGCAGCTATTCTTGGAAGGCTGAGGGAGGTTGTTGGCCATCAGCACCTCCCAGCTATGAGGAATGAGAATATTAAGGAATAGAAGTTAATTAGAAGTATTTTGTCCATGGACAAGCTCGCTGTGGGCATTACTTGCAGGGGAAATGTAGAGGCTCAGCATCAGAAATATCATTTGCTACAAGGAATTCCAGTGGTTGGTGCTGAGTGGGAGAGGTTGTTCTTCAGTATTAAATAAAGGGCTTTTTGGAAATGCCTCTTCCCCTGATCTAATCATTGTGACTACTGTCAGAGTCCTAAGCCCTATTTTAAGTACAGAACTGATTCCATTTCACTCTAAGCTGTGGGCAGCATGTCTGTACTCACCCCATCAACCCCAAAATGAAGATGTGAATGAAGCTGACTGTTCATAATTGGGTTTGTGCTCAGGCTTTTACGTTCTCCCACATTTCCTGTTCGTAGACTTGTTTTCAAGGATCTTTTTTTTTCATACTTGGGCATGTATTCTCTGGGCAGATCCCTCATCTATATTTAAAAGCAGCTAATCCTGCTGCTCTTTAAATCACTGTTAGAGCAAAGCCAAGGCCAGATGTTGCTCACAGCTGCTTTAACAGCAGGTTTGAGGCTGTTCCATGTTCTGTGCCTGCTCTCTGTGAAGTTGTTTGTTAAATTAGAGAGAACATGTAGAGAGAGAAGATGCTCCATCCAGCAGAAATGTTTCGCCCCATTTAATGGGGAAGGGATTCATTGGGTTTTTTGGTCATCTATTCCATTTTAACTGTGGTGAAATATATAAAGCAGCGAATTTTGTTAGGATTTGTTAGGATTTGACACCAATACCCTGGTTATGGACAAATACAATGGTCAAAATGCCGTAAAGGTCAGGGATTTTCACCCCTTTATCTAATAGGTTAGTGCACAGGTGTATTAAAGCTGTTGAAATGGGGAAAAAAAAGAACCCCATGAAAGCTTTAATTCCAATAGATGTGTGTTTAAAAGAGACACAGTGCCTGGTGTGTGCTGTGAAAGGGCTCTATAAAAAAAATGCCTCAAGGATCCTGTTGGGGTTCGGTTTCCCTGGCTCTTGCAGGGATATTTGAGCAGTTTCTGAATGCTGAGCCCATAACACACATAACCAAATAACTCAGCTTGGAGTGGCAGATTATCAGCCCTGATCCATGGAAAGTGTTTAAAGCTCTGTAAAGTGTTGCAGTCCCAGGGAATCCCAGGCACAGTTCTCTAGGTGCTTCAACAACTGAGGCTTTAAAAGCTTCAAAACTGGGAGAAAAATGAGATGTGACCCCCCCCAAAGGAGAGGAGATGGACTAAGGGCTGGGTTCCCCTAGTGTGGATTTACTGGTTTCCTTCCCACACTGCTGAGCCATCGGAAGGGATGGTGAAGAGGGAGATAACTCCTCATATCCTTTTGTTATTTGGCAAATCACAGAGGATAAAGCTGCACCGTCCACGTGCATGTGCAGAGGCTGAGCTGCTGCTCTGTGGGATGGGCTGGTTTTGGGGCTCAGGGGGAGCAGTGCAGTGCATGTTTTCCCAGCTTTGTTGCAGACTGGCTGCAGAGGTTGCTGCTGCTTTTGGTTTTCTTTTTCTTTGCCATACAAGATGCTCCTGGTTGTGGTTTTTGCAGCTGTATTTCTGTCCCCTCTGCACCTCCTGCGCTCACTTGTGACGCTTCGGGCATGTCGACCCTAAACTCTGGAATATGATGGCTCTGGAGTTGCAGCCATTAATGCCCACAGTCATATGGATTCTGGCCAATATTTACCTCTGAAACACCTTTTTTTTTTTTTTTATTTTTAGGTTATGAACTCGGTGTTTAAGACTATTTTAGACCTGACCTATCCAATAACCTCTATGTTTTCTGGAGCAGCTTTTAACAACAGCATCAACAACATCTTCAAAGATAAGCAGATAGAGGTAGGTGCATCTTCACCTCATGTTTAGGGAATGATGTCACTGTGTTCTGTTGGAGCAGAAATAGCTTTTTTCCCATGCTAATAAGGAATCTGGGGCTGTGGGATGACTAAAAATATGGTGGAAGTGGGAATGTGATGTCACATGGCTATAGGAAGGAGCCTGTTCTCTCTTCTTGGTGGATTTAGAAAACACAAATTGTAGGTTATTTGTAGCCACTTTTGTTTGACAAAGGGATCCCATTGTCTGAGAGCACAAGTGACACTCGTAGGAGAATTGCTGAGACTGTTCCCTCACTATTTTTCTGCAAATCAGGTCTTCAGGGACCTTCAGGGCACACCACAGAGGGGCTTGAATTGGGTAGCAACGGGTTGGGCTTTTTTTCAGTTTTATTTTTGAAACTGGAGTGAGTTTTTCTGAGCAGCCTGCTGAGAGCTGCAGTAATGGCAGTGTGTGTTGTGTCCTGGTTTGCACTTGGTGACCTTTTTGCAGTTGCTGGGTGTTGAATGGTCCACCTGAGCCAAGAGCCACCTTGGGAACCCCACCTGTCCTTTGTCCCTCAGCAGCAGCAGATGGTAAAGCACATCATCCATGTCTGTCTTCCTGGATCACCCAGCTTAGGGAGTGTTTGGGTAGCTTTGCAGTCTTACCTCATTTTCCATTTTAACCAAATTATTCCTGTGTTTGGAATCCTTGTGATGAAAGGTTATGTAGCAAATCAACACTGTATAGAGACTTTAAATATATTTATTAAAAATAATCCAAAACATTCCCTACTTACGTGGAAGTATGAAAGTGATTAATCATCACATGGCTTAAAATAGCAGTTTGTTGTGCAGAGGGGATGGTGCTGGAAACAAACAGGTTTGGGAGTGATAAGTCCTGCAGAGACTGGGATTATTTTTGTGGTGGTGTTTGAGCAGACCCAAAATCATGTGGGTCCCTTCCTGCAGTGCTCCAGCTCCTATCTTTGGTGCAGCAGAGCCTGGTGGAAAACATGTGATTGTCCAGGCACTGCCCAGCTCCTCTGCACTTGTTTTGCCGTGGATTCCTGGCCTCAGGCAGAGCCCCCAGAGCTCCACGTCCCCTCTGGGCTCCCTTGGAGTGAGTTTGGGTGGGGCAGGGCAGGGTAGGGTTGGTAACACTGAGCAGAGCACTGAGGAGAGAGGGACAACCTGGAAGAAAATCCCCTCTGAGCTCAGGTGTCCCTGCTCTGTGGAATCATGGAATTGTTTAGGTTGGAAAAGCCCTCCAGGGTGGAGTCCCATCCATTCCCCCTGCACTGCCAAGGCCACCACTCAGCCAGATCCCCAAGTGCCACATCTGCTCGTGTTTGAGCACTGCCAGGGGTGATGATTCCACCACAGCCTGTTCCAGTGCCTTTCCACGCAGAAGTTTTTCCCACTGTCCAACCTAAACCTCCCCTGGCACAGCTCAAGGCCATTTCTATCTATCACTGCTCGGGTTCCAGCAGTCAGCTCATCGGACTTCCCTTTTAAGTTGCAGCAGGTTCCTTTCTTAGGAATTTTAACAGCTGTGGTGGGATGTTCTGTTCTACCCTTGCAGTCACAGGAGGGTTTTGTCCAGTTGTGGGACATCCAACAGCATCACCCTTGTGTGTCTGTGCTGGGCATCACCAGCAAAACCCCTCGTGCCCAGGGGTTTCCTCAGATGGGAACTTCCCTCAGATAAATAAGGGCAGATGTTGTGTGGCTCAGCCAGGAAAAGGCAGTTATTCTTCCTTGCAATTCCCACCAGCAGCACAGGATAACCAGGCCTGGCACTGGGCAGAAGGAACTGGGAGCTGCCCAAGGGTAAGGGGTGACTGAGGCGGTCCCAGGAGCTGGGCTAGGGAACGTGAAGCCTTGAGCAAGTGTTTTGTCAAAGCACTATTTAAAGCAGCCAAACTGCAGGCATCCACCTTTTCTCACGAGTTGCAGAGGGTTTGAGTGGGTAGCAATGATTTCCAGCTGGAAATAGGTGTTAATAATATAAGAGTTAATCACAGCCTCACAAGCAGAGGGTGTGTTTAGAGCCTCACCCACAACTGCTCCTTCCCAGGAGGATCCACAGGGATTGCAGCAGCACCTGGGAACTTCCTACCCAGGAGGTGGCTGGGTACTGACCCTCTGTCTATAAAAGCTTCAAATGAAGAAGCTCTGGGCTGGATCCTCCTGTGGCTGGGAGGTGACACATGTGGGTCCCCCTCCCTCTCCCGCATCAGAGCCAGGAGCAGAAACGCTGACGTCGAGCTGTTATTTCTGACACTGAAAGGGAGGTTTCCATTTTCTCCTGAATTTGCCACCCCTTGCAATGTGGGTGTCTCTCGATTCCCAGCAGTGCTGCTTGTGGGGGAGCCCTGGTGACACCAACCCTGTCACTGCTGCAGCAGCTTCCAGCCACGGGTGCTCCCCAAGCAGGGATCAGCCTCTGCATGGCCTTCAGAGGGCACCTGGAAACCCAGGACAGGGCACTTGGGCACAGAAACCAAGGGCAAGGTTCTTGGAAGAAATTTCTCAAGAAATACAATTATTTTCCTCTGAATTTCTCCATCCCTTTGGGAGAACACCAGGCTCTGGAATTTTTACTCCCCATGCCAGAATTTTTATCCTCGTGCCAAAATGCTGTTGTCAGTTTGGGGTTAATGTGTGAGGAACCAGACGAGATTTTATTAAGCCCTGTTTAAGACTTGATTAATGCTCTGTTCCAAAACCAGTGGAAGGATCCCTGAGCATTACAGTCTTTATTACTGCTGGTAGGGCTTGGGTTCATTTCCTTTGGGCAGGTGTCTGAAAGGATGTGTCAGAGAGGCTTCTTTACCCATTCCCCTCTTTTTACTTACACTGGTAACAAGTGGTTGATACACTGGGATCTGCAATTACCAGAATATCTTCAGCATGGAGAGGCATCCTAATACTCCCATAGTCACACTTTACTCATCCTCCTTCCTCTGGCATTTCCACCAGCTGGGTTGTGATACTGGTGCAGCATCTGTGAGTCCTCCCCGGCCCCACCATCTTTGCAGAGCTGCTGAAGAGATTAAACTCTCTAGAAAAAAACCTGCTTCGTGGCAGTGCAGAATTTCAGACTGAACAGCACAGAAACTCAGAGCAGGGGTTGCAGCCTGACCAGTGGGGGAGAGCTTCCAGCTCCTCCTGGCACTGGAGTCCAAACCCAGTTTAACTGGAGTTTGAGACCCATCAAGGCTGTGCTACAGAAGGCCCAGACAGTGTCCCGTGAACAAAGGCCAGCTGGGAGAGCAGGTTTTCCTCTTCAGCCTTGTTTCAGCTTTGCTGATTGACAGAGCAGCATCAGCTGTTCCCCGGGATAAGCTCAGTTTACTCAGCCAAGTCCTGCTCCTTCCCCTTGGCAGCTACCGTTTCACCAGACACCATGGAGACGTTCCAAAACTGCCCTGACTCCAGCAAACCCCTGAGCAGGGGGAAAGATCACCATTCCATTGGCTTTTTCCAGGATGGGAGTGCTGAGCTGGCTGAAGGAATGAGAACTCCCCCTGGCAGGAGCAGGGCTGGCTGCTTTGCTCTGGCCTTGCTGAATAAACTTGCACAAAGCACTTGGCTTGGCCGCTCTTTTCGTGTCATCTCACCCTCCTTCTTCTGTTCCACGCTGTGTTACCCTGCAGGATCTCAGTCAGCTTCTAGGATCTTCCTGGAGATGTGCCCTGCAGGACCCTTTGTTCCTGTAGCTGATGCTCCAGAGTTGTTTGGTGTTGCCAGCTTTGGGTCTGCGTTTCCTGCTGAAATGACCCCTGGCCCCACCACCGGGAGGTTCAGATTGGTCAGTCACGAGGCCCTAAATCACGTTCTTGCCCTCTTTGCCTTGGGCTGGGGTGTCTCAGGGACCAAGGCAGGGAAGATACTGCCCAGTAGTTGCACACTGATCCCTGGAGAACATGGTTATGGGAGACTTGCTGGGAAGAGGGGACAAACACCCCCTGAGTGGAAGGAGTTGGCTGCAATGCAGGGGCCACACTGGTGAGGTCAAGTGCCATGTCCCCAGGGGAGGCCAAAAGCAGCAGGTGCTGTGACCTAGATAAGAACCAAACATCTGA
This sequence comes from Empidonax traillii, assembly GCF_003031625.1. Classification (NCBI taxonomy): domain Eukaryota; kingdom Metazoa; phylum Chordata; class Aves; order Passeriformes; family Tyrannidae; genus Empidonax; species Empidonax traillii. Next base: position 47,030 of record NW_020956543.1, read on the forward strand.
AAGGTGAGTCTTCCCCTCACCTTGTCCTCCAGCACCAAACAGCCTCAGGATCCCTCTGGGTGAGAGTGGGGCCATCAAACCCCCACCCTTCCTGACAGGAGAATAAAGGCTTCACACAGAAGGTGACCTCTGGTTTGAGTGGGGAGGTCTCTGGGTGCTGGACAGTCTGCTGGAACAAGGGGTTCTTCAATTAAAAAAAAAAAAAAAAAGGAAATAAGGATTTTTGTCTGCCTTGATTCTGAATGAAATGTTTGCATAAGAAACAAATGTGTGAACTCAGGGCTGAGGGCTGTTCCTCCATCCATGCAGGTGTTTGCAGCTCTGTCTGGTGAGATCCAGAGGTTGTTGCTTTGGTTTGTGTCAGGCAGGGGGGGTAGGTGAGTGCAGGGTTTCAGATTTAGTAAATTTGGGACCTCCTCTGTTGCAGGATCTGTGGATTCCTTACTTCACCATCACCACTGACATCACTGCCTCAGCCATGAGGGTCCACAGGGATGGTGAGTGTGCACTGGACCTTCTCCAGGTCTTAAATCGTGATGTGAGGCTTCAGGGTCACCCCTTATTCCTGGAATTTTGTCTCACCTATAAATCTGCCTTTCCTTTTGTTTTTCCCTCCTCTGTTATTTGCTGAGCACCAAACTGGGGTTGTACACAGGTAACAAGGAACAGAGCTGTGGGGAAGGCATTAACCAAGATGCTGAATTCACTGTTTTGGGAGAAAATGGGCCCATTGACACCAGTGTGTTTCCTTAGATCATCCCATGAAGTGCAGGTGTTTTAGCCACAAATCAGACTTAATGCAATCAAAACCTTTTAAGAGTCAAATTCCACATTACAAAAAAAAAAAAAAAAAGAAGAAAGCTGTTTTCCCAAAGAACAGATTTCTGTGCCTGAAGCAGAGGCTGGGTTAGGTTCTCATTTGTGGCCAGTCCTTTTTATTTCTCTGGAGGAAAACTGATGTACTTCAGTGAGTGACAAGGGAGAAATATCCGAGCTGCTGACCTGGTGACATCCCTGTGGGACACTGGCTTTGGCTTTTGTCTATTTGGGGTGACAGGGCAGTGACTCAGACTCACTGAAGGCAGCACAGCCCTCCAGGTGCCCCAGATATTCCCTTGGGGAGCTGAAGCCTTTGCTGCCACTTCTCTGATGTTCTGTCCTTGGAGCTGGCAGGGGTAGGACTGTGCATTCCTGCTGTTCAGGAGCAGGAAGCCCCTGAAGGACAGGGGGCTTTGATCAGGGGCAACCAGGGCTGCTAAAACAAGCAGAAAAAGGATTAAATCCCTTTAGAGGCTTTGTATTCCCCATTCCACAGCAGGTTAAGCAAATCGAGGTCAAGAAAGTCACTCCATCCAGCTGCTTGTCCCTGTGGAAGTTTAATATAAGGAGAGAAATCACCTGGAGAATCTTTATGGTCATCTCCAGAATTCACTGAAGGGAGAGGAATTAAGTTCCCAGCTGCCTCCATTTCCCATCTTGGCTTGCTCTGTGAGGTGTAACACAAAAAGTCAGCCTTTTTCTTAGGTGGAAGTTCCAACTCAACTAAAACTATGCAGATTAAACCCCAAATCTGCCAGTGTTAACCTGTGCTAACAGTAGGAGTGCTGGGGTTATAATTAGAAACAGAACTGTGATCTGTTTGAAAAAGAAAAAAATCAGTTCCCAGTTTGCTGGGAAGAGTTGCTGTTTGAAGCAGCAGGCAGTTAATTACTGAGCACTGAGCCAACACTGCAAGGCTCACTTACTCTTGATATTTTAAAGATTCACTTCTCAGACAAGACCCCTTGGAAATGCAGTGTCTTCCCAATTCAGCTGATGCAAATGTTAAGGGAAGAATCAGTGTTTAAGGGCCCTAAAGTAGAATGTTTTAGAGGAAACAGATGCAATCAATTTCTACTTGATTAAACCCTGTTTCTGCCAGCTTAAAGGATTATAACTTTGTTCCTCACAGCACTAACAGAATGATAACAGAGATATGATCCCCACCAAGCACTTGCAGTGGTTTCACATTTGGGGATTTTACAGCGTGTATTTTTCATGTTCAGGTCCTGCTAAAAGTCAGTGGATCTCTGTAGAACTTCATGGCTTTAGCTGCTCTGTGTGTCCCCCTGTCCCCAGGAGGAGCCTTTCCCTTCCCTCATCAGCCTGAGCCTCACAAAGCCCTGAAGATGATTCCTGCAGTCAGGCATATGCTGAGCTCTCCTGGAAGGCAGCAAATGTGAGGCATGGGCTGAAAACTCTGCCTTCTGGGGCTTTTGCCCCGTGGTGTTTTTGCATAATCTGGGGTTTTTTCCTAGCCAGGATTTCGATGTAGGAAATAAGAAACTGCTTTAATAAGTTCCTCGCAGCGTTCTGAGGAAAGCCTCGGTCTCCTGATCGTTTTAATGAGTGTCCAAACCTCCCCCCTAATGGTGGTTCCACCCCTCCCTGTCCCCCTGCAGGCTCCCTGTGGAGATATGTCCGTGCCAGCATGTCCCTCTCGGGGTACATGCCCCCCCTCTGTGACCCCAAGGATGGCCATCTCCTCATGGATGGAGGCTACATCAACAACCTGCCAGGTAGGAGCACAGCTCAGCTGGGAAGAGGTTCCCAGGAGAGCCCCTCAAACAGCCTGCAAACCTTGGACCTTTTTTTATTTTTCATTTTTTTTCCCCAGAAAAGGAAATATGGAGAAGTCTTACAGACCTTTAATCTCACTTTCCTGGGTCTTTCCTTTCTTGTGGCTTTATTAACACTTATTTTTTGTTATGAAGTATTTCCTAGCAGCCCCAGTCTGAACAGACCATTCCCAGCCAATTTTTGAATTATTTCGGTGCTTGCTGAAAGAAGAGAATCAAACCACAAACACACAGTCTGTCTTGGAGTTTCTCTTCAAAAAAAATATCGGTTAATTAAGAAATAATTCTGAGAAAGCCAGAGCATTGTTGTTCAGGTGTCACCCAGAGCACGTGGCAGGGGGGGCAGTCACGGGGTGGTCACAGGAGGGGTGTGGAGTGTGGGGTGTTCTGAGGCCTGAACCCAAAAAGGATGCCAGGGTGTGAATGTGCTGGTGTGTGTTTGGGATGTGTTTCGTGTCAGGTTGTCATCACAGTCAGGCAGCACCCAGGGGTGGGTGGCTCAGGAGGGTGGCAGAGCTACGTGGTGTCACTGCAGTTTGTGGCTGTGCCTGGGCACAGATAGAGAGGGAGGAATCTCAGTCAGAGACTCCCAGACAAACCCAGGCTATATTTTTCCATCAGGGCTATATTTGCCTAAAAAAAAAAAACAAGAAAAAAACCACAGAAATGGAAATGACACAAAATAGGTCCCCCCAACCCAGCATCTGACATTCTGTTGGTGTCTGTAAGCAGAGGTGTGAATTGCAAACCAAAGCAGCTTTTCCACCTCCACAGCTGGAGAGGGCAAAGAGCAAACACCCAGGTGACACTGGAGGGGGGAAAAGCACACAATAGACTGAACGAGCCCAGGAATGTAAATCCAAGTTACAGAACAGATCAGGTTTAAAGAAGTGTCTAAATAAAGCACCTAAATTGGCTCTTCAAAGCTGTAGTTTTTCCTACGCAGAACTATTCTGGAAACTGCAACTATCTTGGACTCTGGGGGTGTGGAAGAAACATAAATTCATTTTGTGAGGTTCATGTCCTTCCCTTCCCTCCCTCAGCACTTCCCTAAATCCTCACCCGTATCCAGTGACTACAACATGTCTTTTTACTGACCTTGGAGTAGGAAGTGTTGCCTCATTTCTCTCCCACTTTGAAATGTGAGCCTTTCTCTTGGATGCCACAGCCTTTCTCAGACTGGCATCCTCCCAGCCTCTCCTCCTGGCAGGTCCCTGGGCTGCTCCTTCCCTCTGTCACCCTCTCTCTGAGGGTTGACCTGGCTCTGCTGACTCCCCTCTGTGAGGCCACTGCCACTTGTTCTCCCTGCATTGCCCCCCAGGTCTTTTGTTCTCATGAGAATGAGGTACAATTAGTGAGGGTTTAATGAGCTCTTTCCCATTATTCCTTAATGTGGCGTAACTGGACTCGTGCTGTGTGTCCCACCTCCCGTCTCCTGCTCCCTCTAGACAGTTTGGCTTCTGCTTCCCGTGCATTCTGGTGACAGCAGGGCCACTAATCCAGGCCAGAATGTCCTCTGTGAATGATTTCACCAGCAGTTCAGCAGTGGGAACTCACCCTAAGGTCATGCAGGGGCCTGGTCAGGATGCTGGGATCACTCCCATGGAATGGAGTGGGTGGGTTGGGAATCTCCCTGAGGGGGAATGGTCTCATCAGAGCTGCTGCAAGTCATAAAATCACAGAATGTGCTGAGCTGGAAGGGACCCATCAGGATCAGTGAGCCCAACTCCTGGCCCTGCACACGTTTATATGGAATCACAGAGTCACTGGGGTTGGAAAAGTCCTCCAAGATCAGCGAGTCCCACCCCAGCACTGCCAAGGCCACCACTAACCCATGTCCCCAAGTGCCACATCCACTTGTCT
>NW_020956543.1:52421-56153 GCF_003031625.1 Empidonax traillii
TGCCCACTGCCCTGGGGAGCCTGTTCAGTGCCAACCACCCTCTGGGGGAAGAACCTTTCCCTGAGATCCACCCTGAGCCTGCCCTGACACAGCTCCAGCCATTCCCTGGGGGCTGTCCCTGCTCCCCCCAGAGCAGAGCTCAGTCCTGCCCCTCCTCTGCCCCTGCCCAGGCAGTTGGAACTGCACTGAGCTCTCCCCTCAGTCTCCTCTTCTGCAGCTGAACACACCAAGCACCCTCAGCAGCAGCAGGGCTGGCAGTGGTGGCTCTGACACCCCTCAGGTTGTGTTCTGGAGCCACAGACACACCTGTCTGTATATCCATGCCCACGAGGGCAGCAGCACTGGCTCTGACACCCCCTGTCCCCCCAGCTGACGTCGCCAGGTCCATGGGAGCCAAGGTGGTGATCGCCATCGACGTGGGCAGCCGCGACGAGACCGACCTGACCAACTACGGCGACTGCCTGTCCGGGTGGTGGCTGCTCTGGAAGAGGTGGAACCCACTGGCTGAGAAAGTCAAGGTACTGTGGAAGCTCCCCCTTGTTCCTTCAGGGTGGCAGATCATCGTCTCTTTGGGTTTGAGCTCTCCTTCCTGGATGGAGAGAGCTGGGCAGTGACACCAAAGGGTGTGGGAAGGGGTAGAGCCCCAGGCTGGGAGAACTGTGAGAGCAAAGAGACCTTTCCTTAGAGGTGCATTAGTTATGATAAAGTCAGAATTTATTAATTTTATCAGTAAAAGTAGTAAAATTGTCCAGTTTAGTGTTTCTCTCCTCTATCTCTCTGAACTGCTTATTTTAGCAGTAGGCAGTAATTAAGTACAACTGATAAACGTGGGGCTGCAGAGCATGATTTTATCATTATTATGTATCTCTTGTTGCATGTGGTTAGGCCAACTCTGTGCCTTAGTCTGCACTTCCTACATTACCTGGCTCAGCAGCTTCCCCCCAGGGAATGTTGTTTTCTCTTCCTCCCTCCCAACTGCATTCCCCAGTTTGAACCAGAACTAAAGTACTTGCTTGTGCTTCCCAAAGTTGGAGAAAGTGCTGCAAACTGTGGCTACTGCTCTGCAACCTGAAGTTTTCCTCTGTGATAACTCACTCCCCTGAGAAGGTTTGACCTCCCTGTTGGAGCTGGGGTGGGTGTGCAGTGCCCTGGGCAGAGGTGACTCTGCTGCTACCAGTGCGTACTGGGAGCGTTTGGTGGGGAAAATGGAAAGCCCTGACCCTTCTCAGTAGAGCTCAGTGAAACATCCCAGCTGCCCAAATGGCAGTCAGCACCCATGGGAACATGGGATTCCTTCTGAACGCCAGGAAACACCTTTTTTACTGGTAGTGGTGAAACACTGGCCATCCAGAGAAACTGGGGAGTGTCCATCTGTAGGGGTGGTCAAAACTCAGCTGGGCATGGTCTTGGACACCCTGCCCCAGCTGCTCCTGCCTGAGCAGGAGGGTTGGACTGGATCATCCCTGTTCACCTCAGCCCTTCTGCAAAACCTCTGCCCTGCCACTGGAGGGGTCAGAGAGTCATGGAATCACAGAATGGTTTGGGTTGGAAGGGACCTTTAAGATCATCTTGTTCCCCCCCCCGCCATGGGCAAGGACACCTTCCACTAGACCAGGTTGATCCAACCTGCCCTTGGACACTTCCAGGGCTGGGGCATCACTGATTCCTGCCTTGCAGCACCACTGTGATCCTCTCACCCCAGCACAGATCTCCCTCTCAATACATCTGTATCCTGGAATGAAAGACTCAGTTCAACCTTGAACTGCAGAAAGGTGTCTGAAGGCAATTCCCTTTGTGCTCCTGATAATGGAGACTCACTGTCTGCTGCCCACACTGCCCAGAAAACAGATGGAGGTGCTGATGTGTGAAGGCCTGGGTGTGATAACCCGCTCTCTCTCTCTGCTGGGGACACAGGACTGTTCCTCAGTCCCTCATGAGCGGTGTGTGTGCAGGTGCTGAACATGGCCGAGATCCAGACGCGCCTGGCGTACGTGTGCTGCGTCAGGCAGCTGGAGATGGTGAAGAACAGCGACTACTGCGAGTACATCCGGCCCCCCATCGACCGCTACGGCACCCTGGACTTCGGCAAGTTCGACGAGATCTGTGTGAGTGCCCCCCCTGTGTCCCCTGCTCCGCACAGACCTGCTGGCTCCTGCTGCTGATTACTGCCAGGGCTTGGCACAGAGTGAATAATTGACACTAAATGATGCTGCGGAATGATAGCCTGGCCGGGAGATTGGATTAACAGCAGAAATTGAGTTTGCAGTTCTTGATTCCGTAATGACCCGTGAAGGGATCGGTTGCCTCGCTCTGTTTCGTGGCAATTCCCGCTCAGCTGCTCGGGAAAAGCTCTTGGGTGTCTGAGCTTGGGGGGTTTCCCGAGCTGCTCTGGGCTCTTGGGGTTTGTCCCCCCTTGTTGTCGCGTGAAGGATTTGCAGAATTCTGGTGGGGAGGCCACGAACCCCAGAAATGGAGGGAAGTGTGAAAATACCTGGCTCTGTTAAACTTTTCAACACTCCTGCTAATAAAACATCATCCACAATTCCTCTGCACCCCCCAGAGGGTCGGGACACGGCACCAATGTCAGTGGTTGTGGTAAATAAGGTGCTACCGGGCTGGGCAGTGCTGGGATGGGGTTTGTTGAAGTGTCAGAACCCAGGGTGGGCAGAGCTGACTCCAGGTGTGCAGGGAATCGTCTCGGTGACATAATCCAACATCCCCAACAGAAGTGTCCCTGCCCAGGTGGGAGCAGTGATTCTGGCTCAGTGTGGAAGTGATTTTACTGCCTCTTCCCGTTCTTTGCCTGCTTTAACCATGCAGTCATCTTCCACCTCCAGGCGTTTCTGCAGAGCTTTGCTCTCCTCCCGGGCTGGAAACCCACCACTTCTTCTTTAAGTCAATCTCCTTTACTGCTTAGTGAGAAGCTGGGATGTTCCTTAGGCTGCAGATTGATTTTTCTGGGTTATAAACACTGATCAAGCCCAGGAACACAGCAGCAGGCTCACATTTGGGAGAGTCCTTAGGACACACAGCAGCTGTTCCAAACCACCAGCTGATTTCCCCACTACAAATATTTTCTCTAGGCTGTTTGGTGTCTCTTGGCTCCTGGGCAAACACTGCTGGCTGCCAATGGCTCTAAGGCTTTGCTGATAAATAATGTTCTTTGCGCTGGAGTGCCCTGGCTGATCTGAAAGCCCTGACAGACAGGTCTGGTAGTTCATCACAGGAACAGATCGTGAGCTGTCACATCTCTGTTCTGTCTAATGGGGTGTTGTTAAAGAGATGTAAAGACACCAGGCAAATGTAGTCAGTGGAATAAAACTTGGAAAAGTGCAGTAACTCAAATATGTCACTGTCTGTGAGCCAGTTCTTGGCACCAGACACTGCAGGGATGGAGGGGCAGCACCCTCCTGGTTCCTGGAGATAAATAACTTCTGTCCACAAGGGAACTTGGAACTGTGCTGACCTTAAAGGAAGGGGCAATCCAGGCATTCCTTCTTCCTCATGGTCTGGGAAGTAGGAGGAGTTTTAATTTCAGCTGTGTGCCTGGATTTTACAGGAAACAGAAATGGGCACCATGGTTTGGTTCCAAGGAATTAAATCCCCTCTTCTTGTCAAACCCCTCTCCTGTGTCAGCCCCAAGCTCAGCTCCTCGTGGTTATTTTGGATCAGCCTGACCTGGAGCTGTCAGGTCCTTTTTCTCCTGACTAATCACCCCCACTCTGGGAAGCT
>NW_020956543.1:56174-59859 GCF_003031625.1 Empidonax traillii
TGGGGGAAGAACCTTTCCCTGAGATCCACCCTGAGCCTGCCCTGACACAGCTCCAGCCATTCCCTGGGGGCTGTCCCTGCTCCCCCCAGAGCAGAGCTCAGTCCTGCCCCTCCTCTGCCCCTGCCCAGGCAGTTGGAACTGCAATGAGCTCTCCCCTCAGTCTCCTCTTCTGCAGCTGAACACACCAAGCGCCCTCAGCAGCAGCAGGGCTGGCAGTGGTGGCTCTGACACCCCTCAGGTTGTGTTCTGGAGCCACAGACACACCTGTCTGTATATCCATGCCCACGAGGGCAGCAGCACTGGCTCTGACACCCTCTGTCCCCCCAGCTGACGTCGCCAGGTCCATGGGAGCCAAGGTGGTGATCGCCATCGACGTGGGCAGCCGCGACGAGACCGACCTGACCAACTACGGCGACTGCCTGTCCGGGTGGTGGCTGCTCTGGAAGAGGTGGAACCCACTGGCTGAGAAAGTCAAGGTACTGTGGAAGCTCCCCCTTGTTCCTTCAGGGTGACAGATCATCGTCTCTTTGGGTTTGAGCTCTCCTTCCTGGATGGAGAGAGCTGGGCAGTGACACCAAAGGGTGTGGGAAGGGGTAGAGCCCCAGGCTGGGAGAACTGTGAGAGCAGAGACCTTTCCTTAGAGGTGCATTAGTTATGATAAAGTCAGAATTTATTAATTTTATCAGTAAAAGTAGTAAAATTGTCCAGTTCGGTGTTTCTCTCCTCTATCTCTCTGAACTGCTTATTTTAGCAGTAGGCAGTAATTAAGTACAACTGATAAACGTGGGGCTGCAGAGCATGATTTTATCATTATTATGTATCTCTTGTTGCATGTGGTTAGGCCAACTCTGTGCCTTAGTCTGCACTTCCTACATTACCTGGCTCAGCAGCTTCCCCCAAGGGAATGTTGTTTTCTTCCCTCCCAACTGCATTCCCCAGTTTGAACCAGAACTAAAGTACTTGCTTGTGCTTCCCAAAGTTGGAGAAAGTGCTGCAAACTGTGGCTACTGCTCTGCAACCTGAAGTTTTCCTCTGTGATAACTCACTCCCCTGAGAAGGTTTGACCTCCCTGTTGGAGCTGGGGTGGGTGTGCAGTGCCCTGGGCAGAGGTGACTCTGCTGCTACCAGTGCGTACTGGGAGCGTTTGGTGGGGAAAATGGAAGGCCCTGACCCTTCTCAGTAGAGCTCAGTGAAACATCCCAGCTGCCCAAATGGCAGTCAGCACCCATGGGAGCATGGGATTCCTTCTGAACACCAGGAAACACCATTTTTACTGGTAGTGGTGAAACACTGGCCATCCAGAGAAATTGGGGAGTGTCCATCTGTGGGGGTGGTCAAAACTCAGCTGGGCATGGTCTTGGACACCCTGCCCCAGCTGCTCCTGCCTGAGCAGGAGGGTTGGACTGGATCATCCCTGTTCACCTCAGCCCTTCTGCAAAACATCTGCCCTGCCACTGGAGGGGTCAGAGAGTCATGGAATCACAGAATGGTTTGGGTTGGAAGGGACCTTAAAGATCATCTTGTTCCCCACCCCTGCCATGGGCAGGGACACCTTCCACTAGACCAGGTTGATGCAACCTGCCCTTGGACATTTTCAGGGCTGGGGCATCACTGATTCCTGCCTTGAAGCACCACCGTGCCCCTCTCACCCCAGCACAGATCTCCCTCTCAATACATCTGTATCCTGGAATGAAAGACTCAGTTCAACCTTGAACTGCAGAAAGGTGTCTGAAGGCAATTCCCTTTGTGCTCCTGATAATGGAGACTCACTGTCTGCTGCCCACACTGCCCAGGAAACAGATGGAGGTGCTGATGTGTGAAGGCCTGGGTGTGATAACCCGCTCTCTGTCTCTGCTGGGGACACAGGCTGTGTTCCTCAGTCCCTCATGAGCGGTGTGTGTGCAGGTGCTGAACATGGCCGAGATCCAGACGCGCCTGGCGTACGTGTGCTGCGTCAGGCAGCTGGAGATGGTGAAGAACAGCGACTACTGCGAGTACATCCGGCCCCCCATCGACCGCTACGGCACCCTGGACTTCGGCAAGTTCGACGAGATCTGTGTGAGTGCCCCCCCTGTGTCCCCTGCTCCGCACAGACCTGCTGGCTCCTGCTGCTGATTACTGCCAGGGCTTGGCACAGAGTGAATAATTGACACTAAGTGATGCTGTGGAATGATAGCCCGGCCGGGAGATTGGATTAACAGCAGAAATTGAGTTTGCAGTTCTTGATTCCGTAATGACCCGTGAAGGGATCGGTTGCCTCGCTCTGTTTCGTGGCAATTCCCACTCAGCTGCTCGGGAAAAGCTCTTGGGTGTCTGAGCTTGGGGGGTTTCCCGAGCTGCTCTGGGCTCTTGGGGTTTGTCCCCCCTTGTTGTCGTGTGAAGGATTTGCAGAATTCTGGTGGGGAGGCCACGAACCCCAGAAATGGAGGGAAGTGTGAAAATACCTGGCTCTGTTAAACTTTTCAACACTCCTGCTAATAAAACATCATCCACAATTCCTCTGCACCCCACAGAGGGTCGGGACACGGCACCAGTGTCAGTGGTTGTGGTAAATAAGGTGCTACCGGGCTGGGCAGTGCTGGGATGGGGTTTGTTGAAGTGTCAGAACCCAGGGTGGGCAGAGCTGACTCCAGGTGTGCAGGGAATCGTCTCGGTGACATAATCCAACATCCCCAACAGAAGTGTCCCTGCCCAGGCGGGAGCAGTGATTCTGGCTCAGTGTGGAAGTGATTTTACTGCCTCTTCCCATTCTTTGCCTGCTTTAACCATGCAGGCATCTTCCACCTCCAGGCGTTTCTGCAGAGCTTTGCTCTCCTCCCGGGCTGGAAACCCACCACTTCTTCTTTAAGTCAATCTCCTTTACTGCTTAGTGAGAAGCTGGGATGTTCCTTAGGCTGCAGATTGATTTTTCTGGGTTATAAACACTGATCAAGCCCAGGAACACAGCAGCAGGCTCACATTTGGGAGAGTCCTTAGGACACACAGCAGCTGTTCCAAACCACCAGCTGATTTCCCCACTACAAATATTTTCTCTAGGCTGTTTGGTGTCTCTTGGCTCCTGGGCAAACACTGCTGGCTGCCAATGGCTCTAAGGATTTGCTGATAAATAATGTTCTTTGCGCTGGAGTGCCCTGGCTGATCTGAAAGCCCTGACAGACAGGTCTGGTAGTTCATCACAGGAACAGATCGTGAGCTGTCACATCTCTGTTCTGTCTAATGGGGTGTTGTTAAAGAGATGTAAAGACACCAGGCAAATGTAGTCAGTGGAACAAAACTTGGAAAAGTGCAGTAACTCAAATATGTCACTGTCTGTGAGCCAGTTCTTGGCACCAGACACTGCAGGGATGGAGGGGCAGCACCCTTCTGGCTCCTGGAGATAAATAACTTCTGTCCACAAGGGAACTTTGAACTGTGCTGACCTTAAAGGAAGGGGCAATCCAGGCATTCCTTCTTCCTCATGGTCTGGGAAGTAGGAGGAGTTTTAATTTCAGCTGTTTGCCTGGATTTTACAGGAAACAGAAATGGGCACCATGGTTTGGTTCCAAGGAATTAAATCCCCTCTTCTTGTCAAACCCCTCTCCTGTGTCAGCCCCAAGCTCAGCTCCTCGTGGTTATTTTGGATCAGCCTGACCTGGAGCTGTCAGGTCCTTTTTCTCCTGACTAATCACCCCCACTCTGGGAAGCT
>NW_020956543.1:60381-61786 GCF_003031625.1 Empidonax traillii
TTACAGGAAACAGAAATGGGCACCATGGTTTGGTTCCAAGGAATTAAATCCCCTCTTCTTGTCAAACCCCTCTCCTGTGTCAGCCCCAAGCTCAGCTCCTCGTGGTTATTTTGGATCAGCCTGACCTGGAGCTGTCAGGTCCTTTTTCTCCTGACTAATCACCCCCACTCTGGGAAGCTGGGATGGATTCCAGGGGGTGAATTCCACCCTGAGTGCCACTCATGCTTTGGACCCTCATCCAAAAACCAGAGGAGAGACAACACCAGCTCAGCCAGGGCTGCTTCCCACACAAGGGTTAGTGCTGCTGCCAGGAGTTGGGATCCAGGGCTCCCAAAAGCTGCTGCTCTGTCCTTCCCATTTGATTTTTCAACACCATTCCTACTGCTTTTTGAGAAAAAGAGTAACACTTGCAGTAATGGGTCTGTTCCTTCCAGTTGTTTCCGTGCTGATGGCAGTGCCATGTTATTATTCCAAGCACAAATTATCCTTTTACACAAGAGGAACGTGGAGTGTGTGGGTTTGGGGGTGTCCACGTGCCATCATTTCTGCTCCAGCACGTTCAGTGCTGTCTGGCTTAACTTATTTCAAGAGATTTTGGAACCAGGGCTCTATGGGAGCTTTTCTTTGCAGGGAATTTTTTTTTCCTTGGCTCTTGTCGAGCCAAGAGGAGGGAAGACACCTGTCTATGGGTTGTCACCTTCTTCCCAAGAAAGAGCCAGGACTGGAGGGGCACGTTCAGTATCCTGAGCTCCTCCTTCTGTGGCATTATTCAGTGCTGTCAAAACAGTGCATCAGGTGGCACTTTTCACTGGATACTGAAGTTGGTGTTTGGACTTAAAATAGCTTCTTGTTCCCTTCATTATTCCCCCAGTTTTAGGCTGGAAAGTTTATGTAGCTGAGGCTGGAAGGCAGCAGAAGTCATCCTGGCTTTGGGCTAGAGCTCTGGATTCCCTCCTATTTGCAGATTGTAACATATAATGGGGGTTTTTTTTAGTTTATTAATTACTTTTTCTCTCTTGACTCTTTCTTTTTTCCAGGAAGTGGGATATCAGCACGGGAAAACCGTGTTTAATGTCTGGTGCAGGAGTGGAGTCCTTGACAAGATGCTAAAGGACAGACAAGAGATCTGCAAGTCCAAAACTGATGTAAGTGCTCAGTGAAAGGCACTGCAAGAGCTGCCTGGCTATTAGTTTAAAGCTGTATTAGTAAAAGCTGTATTTTGGGCAAGCAGAGGTGGGATCAGCCCTTCAGAAATGTCTTTCCTTGAACCACACCCTGGGTGAACAAGGTCCTGCACCTCCCTGCAGATCCCAGGACATGGTCTGTGGGTTCAGGTGAGGGTCACTCTGGTACCCATGTGCATCTGGACTCCCTCCCTGAGGATCACTGGGCAGCCAAAGTAACC
>NW_020956543.1:62055-111880 GCF_003031625.1 Empidonax traillii
AGCAGAGGTGGGATCAGCCCTTCAGAAATGTCTTTCCTTGAACCACACCCTGGGTGAACAAGGTCCTGCACCTCCCTGCAGATCCCAGGACATGGTCTGTGGGTTCAGGTGAGGGTCACTCTGGTACCCATGTGCATCTGGACTCCCTCCCTGAGGATCACTGGGCAGCCAAAGTAACCTTTTAAGAGTTATTTTTCATTTATTCTTTAATAATTGCCACAAGCTCGAGGTGGTACCTGGACACTGTTCTTGCTGCTAGAAACTTGTGTGCCAGGGATGTGTCTCTCTCCCAGAGGATGTGAATCAGGATGGCTGGCACTGATCTCAGCCACTGCTGGCTTTCACTGAGGATGTGACTCAAATAATTCTCGGGTGCTTTCAGAAAACTTGATTTAAACCCTGGCTGGAGATGTGGTTTTAGCCAAGAGTTAAAATCCCTGCAGGGATGCAGGGCATTCTCGATTTGTTGCTTTTCTTCCTCACTCCTCTGCTCCAAAGGCATTTTGGGGAGCCCTCACTGAGGCTCCAGGAGGTCTGTGGAGCTGTGGAGGTCCCAGGTGGTGACACACACCTCGTCCTGCCCAGTTCGACTCTTCCAAGCAGTAAATTCCTGGTGATGGTAAATCCACAGGCTGTGTATGTGGTGTTGCTGTGTGGCTGTAGATGTCTGCTCACAAGCAGATAAAAATCCCTTGGTTTAATGCTTAAGAGCTGAGTGGGTTCACAGCAGCCTGACTGGGCTGGGGAAGTTCCAGTTGCTTTTAAGAAACAGTTATCACTTTTTTGAGGAATTGGGTAATATATTATAATATATGGGCTCACTATCCTTCCTCCCCTTTGAATCCCTCTGATTTGAAAGCCAAGTGCTACTAAGACTTCATGTTTTACCCAGTAATTCTTCTTTATTGTCTTTTAGAGAGGGAGGGAAGCGAGCAGTAATATTTTAAGTGGTGGCCCAAATGAATCATAACCGTAGTGAGCCTCTCTGAGAAAAGTCAGCTGAGGTGAACAGTGACAGGGAGGATTTGCAGCTCTCCAGAGGTGGGTGGTAGAGCACTTTGGCTCGGAGGGAGGTGGGGAGAGGAAGGGCAGGGATGGACATGGGCCAGGAGGGGGGGGATGACGCCCACAGTGGTGCCCTCAGAGCCCCCCGTGCCAGCAGAGGGGGGAGCTGGGGCTGTGAGTCACTGAGGGAATGGGGATGGCTCTGCTGGGAGGAGATGAAAGGTGATAGCTCTGGTGGTGTGAGGGGAGCCGGGGGGAACTCACACTGGTGACTTCCCAGCACGGGGTGGATCCTGCCCGAGCTGCTGGCAGGGTGAGTGGATCTGGGAGGGGCACTCAGGGACTGAGTTTGGGGGGAATGAGGAGCCCCCAAACCCCTCAGCTTGGGATTTCTTACTTGGGAAGATGAATTAATTCCCAAACCAGGAGAGAAGATAAGCTGGATGAGGAGGTGCATTTGTGTGAGCTGCAGAAGAGGGGCCCCCAATCTGCCTCTGACACCTCATGATCAGGTGTGATGGGCTGGTGCTGGTTTGTGTATTAATTAGGGAGAAGTCAAGGCATGTCCCAGAAATGGTTGTGTCCTGCTTCAGCCTCACTGTTATCACCAAGCTCAAACATATTCAGTGCTGTAACAAACCCTTCTTGTAAAGAAGACTGCTTTTAAAATTGTCCCTCAGCTGGGCTGCAGTGACTGGGGGGGATATTTCGGCTGACCCGCGGTGTCGGAGCTGTGCAGGCAGCAGCAGGGTGAACATTTAGCACAGCCACCCTGGCTTCTGGGGCACTTCACCACCCTGGAGATCAGATATGTCACGTCCTCGCTGCAGGCACAGCCTGTCACTGCACTCCATAATGAGGCAGCAAGTGCTGAGGAGCCCCGAGTGTGGAAATAACAGGGCTGGGAGAGTCACCCCCCAAACCACCCGGCTTATGGGGCAGGAACTGAGACTCCAGTCCAGGCTGTGCTCCCAAGGACCCCGGGGGATCATCTGCTTGTCCCCAAAGTCCAGTAAAAGCCAAGATTTTTTCACCTGACTTTGATTCCCACAGATTTATTTCTGCAAAGTAACAAGTAATGCAGCTCCCGCCGGGGTGTTTGTCTCGCTTTTCTTAGTCCATTAGAGTCACTTAAGTCCTTTAGCTCTGTTATCTTCCAGGGATAACAGCTGATATTTTTAACTTGCCTTTGATTAGTGAAGGTTTTGATGCTTTATGTGTTTTAGCTCTTCATCTATTTCTGGAGTGTTCAACATCTGAGAGCTGAGTGCAGTTTCTTATTGTCTTCTTTCTGCGTCATGAGAGTCGAATTTTTAGTTAAAAATCCAGATATTTAATCATTTAGATGCTTCTCCTTTGCTTTGATCATTCAGCCCCTGTTTATCTTGCCTCCAAAATGCAAATACTGCAGACATAAACAACGGGAACCTTATATAAACCTCACTTTGAGCAGCCCTTACTCTTCCCCAGCACAGGATATTGCAGCACTGTTAATTGGATCTCCTTGGGGAAGTTTTGTCTACTGAGGTGTTATTCATAGTGAAAGCTAAATATAATCCAGTAGACTACAATAGTAACTGCCTTTCTCCTCTAATTTATTTCCTAAAGATTGTGCCAAAGAGCATCCTTTCCTCCTTGGGAAAAAAAAAAAGAAATATCAGAAAGGTTTGAGAGTAGATTTCAGGTGGATCTGAGACACTCCTTTGCTTTGTGCTATCTGATGGGAGGGTGGTTTTGTCCTTAAAAGCAGTGAGAGGAAGCACTTAAACATTAAATTCCTGTTTGGAAAGCATCAGGCAGGTGTGGGAAGGCACCTGGTTCCCACAAGTGTTTTCCCAGTCTTAGTGCTGAGGCTTTGGGTGCAGCTGCCTCCCCAAGTGTCCTCTAACAGGCTGACCTTGGGACCATCTGCGTGTCAGTGATGGTGACAGATGCTCCCGTGGGTTTGGCCACACTTCATTCCTGTCAGTCCTCACCACAGGAGCTGGTGGGGGTTTTCCCGAGGCACCTTCTGGTGATGTTCCTACAGGATTTTGTTCAGCTGTTCATAAAGTGCCCTGGACTTTTGTCCCATCCAAAGCCAGTCCCTGCCTGCTCCCAGGGTCACACTGCCCAAGTGCTCTGTGCCACCACCTCGTCCCCTTGGATTTCAGAGTCCTGGGGTGGCCTCGGACATCGCTGGGTCTGTGTGGTGGCCAGAGGGTGCCCCTGTCCCTCACTTCCAGAATCATGTAGTCATATGGCACAGACTGAAGATGAAGGAGCTTTTCTCCCCTGTCCTGGGAAAGAGCCTTCTGCAAACGCTGCCCTGGGACCGTTCAGGTTGGACGTTCAAAATGAGCCTGGGCTGACTCACCCTCCGTAACGGCCACACTGAGCTCCCCAAGCTCTCTGTGTTTGGAAGCGTGTCCTGAGCTGCTGCTGCTCCATTTCGTGCAGGTCCCTTTTCATTCCCTGTGGGCTTTTCTCTGCCCAGCACTGCTGTTTGTCCTGGATCCACACGGTGCTGGAGCTGCTCTGAATGACATCAAAAGTCAGTGGCGGATGAAAGGTCAACTGAGAGAGTTCTGCTGCAGCAGAATGGGCTGCTGCTGTGACCCCACAGGGGTTGTGTGATTCATAGGACTGGTGCTTTAGCCAGAAGAGCAAAGAATTGTTCAGAAAACCCTGTGTTAGGAAACTGCTCTGCCTGGAAGCACATGGGCAGGTCTGGGTGTTTGGAAGGATGAATTCCCAGTGTCAGTAACGTTCCCTCTGCCAGCTCTTCCCATCCCATTCCTCTGGTTTGGGGGCTGGTGTTGTAATCGTTAAAATCACTGGGTTTAAAAAAGGGGAGAGGTGTTCAGGTGTCCACTGGTGATCCTGTGCCTGGTCCCGAGGAGCAGGTGGGGCCACTCATGGCATACAGGAAAAACAAAAGAGTTCTTAAATTCCAAAGTCCCTCTCAGAGGAGAGACTGGATCAGGGACTTCTCAAAACAGAGAACACTCAGCCCACTGCTTGGGTGAGACAGATTGAAAACAGAAAGGGCTTACTGGAAAGAGGAATTACTGTGGGAAATGTGTCTCTCTGCAAGTACCTCAGGCTCTTGCTGCAGCACCTCCAGCTCTGTGGCTTACTGGGATCCCCAGGGGGGTGCTGGTGACCCCAGTGCCCAACTGTCCATGCAGCCTTCGTGGCATCACCCCAGCTGAGGGCTGTGTGTGTCCCACCTGGGCTCTGGGGCTCCTTCTCCCAAGGGAAAGCAAAACCCCCCTGGGGCTGCACTTGGCCCAGACAGTCCTTATAAAGTGACAGTGATGGATGGAGGACAAACAAGTGGCACAAACATCATCTGTCATGGGGCCCAGACCTTCTGGTTCTTGTCTCTGGGGTCTCTTCTACAGTTTGCTGTAAATTTTTAATGAGGCTTCTTGTTGCATGGGTGGAATAGGAGCCATTAGCGCGTGTCCCACTGTTGGCATTTGGGAATCCCATCCCCACCACCAGCCCTGCATCAGGAGAGCTGTTCTGAGGATTTCTCACTGATGAGTAATGGTTTCTGAGGGGGCAGTTGTGGAGAATTTATGTGTCTGGAGCTTTGTCTGTTCAATGTCATTTTTGTACAGTCTTGAGTTGTTTGGATTTTGTTGGGTACCTTTGTTAACACACCCAGAACTTGTCCCTGTGTTTCAGAACGTGACCTGTCCCACCACCTCCTTCACGGACCTGGCAGAGATCGTGTCCCGCATCGAGCCCGTGAAAGCCCCTGTGGCAGACGGTGAGTGGGGGGATCTGCTGGTGCTGGGGGAGTGTTGGGAAGGGCAGGGAGGAGGGATGGATGGATGGATGGATGGATGGCTGCTGACTCCTCCTGTGCCTCCTGACTGCTTTCACCTCCCCGTGCTCTGAGCTGGGACAGTGACACTGGCTGCCAGTGCCAGTGCCTGCTGGGCACTGCAGGACCTGGTGGGCTGGCCCTGCTGGGCACTGCTGGCCCTGGTGGGCTGTCCCTGCTTCCCTCAGAGCCCCTCCTGCAACTGTGCCCAGGCCAGACCCTCCATGTCCCCCTCCCACCGCCTCCCCCGGGAAAGGCTGGCAGTGGGATGTGGGATGTCCTTCCAT
This sequence comes from Empidonax traillii, assembly GCF_003031625.1. Lineage (NCBI taxonomy): Eukaryota > Metazoa > Chordata > Aves > Passeriformes > Tyrannidae > Empidonax > Empidonax traillii. The sequence goes on from NW_020956543.1 coordinate 67,165, forward strand.
GGGAAGACATCAGCTGTCAGCCCGTTACTGGTGTGCTCCAGCCTGGCTTCCTGGTGGGAGTAATCCCTGCTCAGGTCTCATCTGAGTGAGACAACATGTGTAGTAACTCATGCAGAGATGACCTTCCATCCCCCTTGGGCTGGGCCTGTCCTTGCCATGGCTTTGCCCTTCGGTCTGTGCCCCTTGGAGGGGGAAGAGGCTGAGTTAAAGCCCTGCCTGAGTTAAAGCCCTGCCTGAGTTAAAGCTCTGCCTGAAGGATGTTTTCCCTGCTGTCATGAGTAGGATCAGGAGTGACTCACTGGCTCCATTGCTTTTTGTGTGCTCCTGTTAGGGGAGCACCAGTGAACTAATGAGGAGCAGGTAAGAGCTGCTGCATCAGGCAGTGCCCGGTGCCAGCCCTGCCCTGCAGAGCAGCTCCCTGTTTGGGCCATAACTGCAGCTCCTGTAGCCAAAAAGGAGCAGAGCTTTGCAGGCCTGAAACCCCTGAGTGTGTCACCAGGGCTGGAGCTCTTTCTGAACAGTCTCTTCCCCTCCTCCTGATTCTCGTTCCTGCAGAGGGAAAGCTAAAGTTAGCAGTGCTCCCATCTGTGACTGTTTGTAGAGATGTCCCTGTGGTAATTTGAAATGCTAATTACAATCATATGCCTTATGAAGAAAATATTAATCAAATGTGGTTGAAGCAGACATTGTGAATAAGAGTGAAGAGATCATGGAACGTGGTTATTTAAGGCTCAGGCACTGACACCTGCTAAGATTTAACCAGTGCACTGGGACAGATCCTCCTGCTTTAGACAGTTCCTGATTATTCCCCACGTTAGGACATCCTGCTTTCTGCTGGGCGAGGCCGTGGGCACGAGGGGAGCCAAGGGATGTGTTTCAGAAGGCAGGTGGGGCACATTTTGGGCTGAGGAGGGGCTGCCAGGGCCAGGGTGGGGTGGGCAGGTGCCAGGTGTTCCTCGTGGATGCTGGAATGCGTTGGCTGAGGAGAGCCCAGAGGAGGGAGAGGGTGGCGGGAGAGTCGTTCACGTGTCACGAAGGATCCTTTGTGCTCACACGGTGGGTGGCTCCCGTTTTTGGGTGGCAGAGGCTGTGGTGACATTCCCCTGCACACACAGAGCCTCCAGCATGGCACTGCTTTGCCCAGGAGGTCCCTGGAGCCAGGGGGGAAGCAGGTGGAGGGTGACACCTCCCTGGCCTCGTGGCTGTCAGGGGGCTCCCTGTGTGTGCTGGGGGAGCCTTTGGTCTGCTCAGGGTGGAGGTGGAGAAGGTGGCCTGACAGCCCACGGGGGTGGGGGGGACAGGGGGCTGTGAAACTGCCCTGTCAGAGCAGGGGAAAGCTTTGTTCTGCTTGGAAATCCCTTCCTGAGGGTGGGCTCAGGCTCTGCCTGTTCTGACAGCATGCTGCAAGTGCCAGCATGGGGGGAGGAATTGTGTCAACAACTTGATCTAAAGAAATCAAAGAGAAGGGCTCATGTTCTGGTGGATGGGGAAGGGTCAGCACAGAGGGTGAGAGCCCTGGAGGGGCAGGAGCTGTGTTGTCTTTGGGGGGAAAGGGCAGTGGAGTTTCTTGTCCACTCTTGAACAAACTGAGAACAATGACTAAAACCATCTAAAAATTAAAGAAAGGGAGCTCGTCCCCCAGGCAGGGCTGAGCAGAGGGACCCCAGCACCCAACAGGCAGAGCACAGGTGTCTGTAGCACAGCAGAAGCTCCTTTCACAGCTGAGCCACTGCAGTGTTTGTGCCCCTGTTCCTGTTTCCATCACTCCCCCAGCTCTAATTGTGTTTCTCACAGCCCTGGCTGTGGCCAGGGCAGCACAGGTGCCATCCCCAAGGGTGTCTCTGGCACATCCCTGGTCACACTCCCACCTGGGAGGGGTTGTTGGGGCCCAGGGCTGGCTGAAGGATATCAAGCACTTGTAACATTTGGGGCAAAGGATTTATGGAAGAGAAATATTAATGGTGGTGTCAAATGCCTGGGTTTGCAATGCAGCTGAAGCAGGAGACATCCCCAAACCTCTGCAGGGACACAATTATCAGGCTCTAGTGGACCTGAGGCTGTGCTGAGCTCCCAGGTTCCTGATTTACATCCAGGGTTTACAGAGCCCCTCCAGCCACACAGCCCCGTTTGCCTTCAGCCTGCAGAAATGATGCCCATGTGAAAGCAATGCCACCAGCTACAGAAGCACAGAGCAGCTCTCAGGGTGTGGAAACGTGCCCTTCCTGCAGGGAATATGCTCCCCCTGCTCAGGGCAGGCTCAGGAACCTTTCCATGGTGGAACCCCCTCTCGGCTGGCTCGATTTTGAGCTGTTTGGGTGTTGGGGAGTTAAGCAGAGCAGCAAGGCCTCAGTCCTGCCTGATGCTTCTGGGAGCTTTTGTGGTGCCCAGGAGTGGTCAGTGGGAGCCTCAGCCTCAAGGAAGGTGACGTCTGGGGACAGCAGGGCCACCTCCTGTGCTCCTTTCCCCCCTCCAGCACCCAGAGCTGCTTCCTGAAGGGTGTGAGAAGGGACACCCCTCTCTGTATCTGTAGAAAGACCTGTTAAATGCTGAGTAGTGCTGGGCAAATCAAGGAGCCTGGTTTGGATGGCAGTCAGATCTATCAGAGGCGTAAACTCCAAACTCCTGTTTGTGGTGTCTGTTGCTGTTCACACCCCCCTTTCTCTGGGGTGTTTTATCAAAGATTATCATTAGTGGTTTTCATAGAAACTAACAGCGATTCTCTGATCCACAGTAAAAAAAAAAAAAAAAGCATTAAAAATAAAATACAAAAGACCAAATGCCTTTAATCCCAATGTTTTAGCAGTTGGTTGTAGTTACCATGTTGGGAGAAGAGGCTGTGGAACAGACTGTGCTGTTGTCTTCAGCGTGGAGCAGATGCTATTGACAGCTCCCAGGAGAAATACTTAATCAAGGATCCGGTTTAGACACGAGCCACTCTCCTCACCAGTGGGCTGAATCCCAGGTATTGCTTCAGCAGCTCAGAGCACACTGGAATGTGGAACTCAGGGAAGGGGTGGAAGCGCTGGTGTCACACGGACCTGATTTCAGCAGTAATGTTAAAATGTCATTTCCATGTCTTGACTTCCATTCTGAAGAACTGGGGGCCAGAGGAGGAAGGTACTGCCTGCCATGGGTTCTGCCTCACTGCCCACGTCTCCTGGTGTCACCTGGTGTGGGACAGGCTCTGCAGGGGCTGCTGGTGTGTTGGGAGGTGGATTTGGAGCCACCGATGGGCCCCAGCCCAGCATGTTGGTTGAGTGTTGAGTTGCTGTGGGGAGTCAGCCCTGGCAGCAGGGAGAGTCACAGAGCCACAGCCTGCTTTGGGTTGGGAGGGAACTTAGAGTCATCTCACTCCCACCCCTGCCAGGGGCAGGAACACCTTCCACCAGCCCAGGTTGCTCCAACCTGGCCTTGGACACTTCCAGGAATGGGGCAGCCACAGCTTCTCTGGGCAACCTATGCCAGGGCCTGCCCACCCTCATAGCCAGGAATTGTTTCCCAATATCCCATCTAACCCTGCCCTCCTTCATCTTAAGGCCATTCCCCTTGTCCTGTCACTCCATGCCCTTGTTGGGTGCTGCTCCTGCTGCCTGTTTGACAGACCCTCCAGGTGATCTCCAGGTGCTGGGAGAGGCACTGGCTCTGCACTGATGTGTCTCCTTCCTTGGAAGTGGCTCGGTGGCATGTCCTGCTGCTGTGCACAGCTCCTGAGCTTCCTAAGTTGTGTTCATCTGCTGGAGGAAGGGAGTGTAAATGTTACTGTCCCCTGTGACTGTGAGACACGGAATTATTCTGCACCAGGAAGAGCTGCCTGGGACCCCTGATTGCAGCGAGTGTGTGTCCAGGGGAGTTGGGATTGGCAGATAAAAGGCTTCTGAAGGTGTTCCCCAGGTCTGGTGGGACTGAGGGGTGGCACAGCAGCTGAGCTGTGAAGGGCATTCACCAGGGAATTCACTCCCCACTGCCAGTGTTTGTGTCCCTCGGGCTGGGCAGCCGGTGCCCTCCAGAATGACATGGACCATGTGCTGCCCTTGCTGAGGGTTCCTTGGATGCTGGAGGGCTCTGGGACAACAATTCACACAGAGGACACGGTTTATATTTGTGGCTGGAGAGCTGGGCTCTGTGTTTGAGCAGTCCCAGCTCACTGAGTGCCAGTTTTCTGGCACTCACCTGCCCCAGTGCTTGGTGGAGGCAAAGGTTCCTCTCCCTGTTTTCTCTGCCTGCCAGTTAAACCCAGTTCTTTTTTCCCTCCTCTCTCTTTAGATGAGTCAGACTACCAGACCGAGTACGAGGAAGAAATCCTGGACAACCAGAAGGATGATTATCTGGATTTCATAAGCAACCAGGCTGAAGAAGACTCTGACTCGGTACGAAGTGCCCTGGAAACAGGGAGTGCCTGGTCATTGCTGAGTCCTGGGTGAACAGTGCGAGCTGGAGGTGTTGGGAAGGATGCTGAGAGAACATTTGGGAGGGACTGGCTGAGCAGGACTATGCAGAAATGAGTTTGCTTGTTGTTAGTACAGACACTGAGTGGCAGGTGCTCACCCACCCTGCTCGGGCCAGTGGTGCCACAGCGGTGCTGGCTGTGGAAAAACCTGCTCACAGTTAAATCCTGGCCCTGCAGCTCTGTGGGTTTGCTCTTGAGGTGGGTCAGGGCTGGAGAGGCTGAGGGAGGGGAGCTGAAGGGAGGACCTGCCAGCTGCCTGAGGGAGGGTATGGAGAAGGTCATGCAAGAAGCAGAGATGTCCAGCAAGAAGCCAAGAGGTGACAGGAACAACCTGTGCTAAAGGAAACCCTCTCTGGCTTTGGGAAATCCTGCCCTGTACACACAGCTGAGACCCACCCAGGGCTGTGCAGGGAGAAGGTGGAAAATCCATCCTTGTAGGTACTTGAAAAGCAAATTGATGCCCTGAAGAAGCAGCTCCAGCCCCAGAGTGAGCCCTGCTTAGAGCAGAGAGTTGGACTGTACCCTCCAGGGGTCCCTTCCAGCCAAAGTGGTTTGATTCTGGGGGACAGCAGGTCCATCTCGAGGCAAACCTGCACTGTGAGAGGGGGTGTGACCCCAGCCTGAGCAGCAGAGCTCAGCCAGGCCATGTCCCTGCTGCTCTGACTGTGGCCAGAGGGGTTGAAAGGTGAAGATGCCTGCCCTGTTGGGCACAAACAGCTTCTCAGTGGGAGCACATGGATGGTTTGGGAGGGTGTAAAAAGGCTCCAGTGTTCTGAGGGAGGAGCTGGAATGATGGATTTGTTTGCTGGGCTTATCCCAGCTGGTGGAGGGGAAGAGGAAGGATTTTATCCAGCTCAGAGAGGATGCTGAAGGATTAATTTGTGCTTTCTTTCCCTCAGGATGAGGACATGCAGCTGAGGAAGCGCAGGACTGTGCCCAGCACGGAGGGCCAGGCGAGCAGCACGGGAGAGCCGGGATAGAGCTCGGGACAGTCCGACTTCGCCGGCTCAGAGCTACACCCCCCCCTCCTGACAGCAGCTGTATTTATTTATTTAATACTTCACAAAACCAAACCAAGGCCTACATGGAACGAAGCAAGAGCTCAGCCTTCCCCAGCCAGGGCCGGGCTGGCAGCTGCCAGCACAAAGCACAGCCCGTGCCGTGCCCGGATCCCTCTGGAGCTCCGGGAGGGGCGGCTGCCCTGGGCATCTCCTTCCTGCAGGTGCCAGGAGCGGGTTTATTGACCCCTGAGGCTGGTGGGGGGCGAAGGGGCAGCTCAAAAAGCTGCCTTGATTTTTTTGCTGCTGTGTTTTAGTCGCTGTTTTGACTGTGGAGGCCCCGGGAAGGCCGGGGTGTTCCCCCCTCGGGGTGCTGAGAGGGCCCCGGGGCAGCAGCACTGGAGACAGGGAGGGGTTCGTGGGTCGCAGCGTTGCTTTCTTTTCAAATCAGGTAACTCTGTAATTAACTCCTCAGTGACTTGCAGCCACGTTCTTGTGAGCAGTGCTCTGACAGGAGCAAATCTGAATGTATTTCACTTGAAATCTAAACCTAAGAAATGATTGTGAGGGGTGGCCGTGGAGCTGCATCCTCGAGTCACCAGCAGAACATTTCCTGACGGATCATGGAGCTGACACTTGCCGGGCAACTCTGGAATCACCACTTGGCTGTATTTGCCCTGTGAAATAAAGTTATTTTGCTGGATTGAGAGGTCTGTGTGGTTCTTTGTCTTGGGTCCTAAATGAGAAAGTTGTCAGCAAGTAAGAGCCCAGCTTAACTTTGCTGGTATCAAAGAAACACGTGCAGTTTTCAGTCAGACTTGCAAAGAAATGTGCAGGGTTTCCAGTTCCTCACCCCAGCAGGAGTCACTCCAGGTATTGTCAAGCGCTGGAAAGAAATCTCCAGTGCTCTGTCCCCGGGGCTGGAGCAGTTGGTGGGATTTGGACCCTGTTCAGACATCCCCTGGTGCTTGCTCTGCCAGTCTCACATCTGTCGTTGCCAGCAGCTGCACTTGGCTGGATATCCAAGCTGATTCCTGCTTTATGTAAACTCCTGCTCAGCACAAGCTCTAGGTGCTGTTGCCTTGAAGGGATTTGTCATCCAACCAGAGCACTGAAGGCACTCCTCAAAGCTGCCTCCTTCCCTGGGCTCTCTGATGTCAGCATGAGCTGCCGGCGATGCCTCCAGGCATGACCAGGGCTGGGCAGCACCTTGAGACCAGAAATGTGTCTGGTGGCACCACCAGGGACTGTGGTGGTTGTAAATGCTGAGAACTGTGACCTGTTCTCTGCATTTAATGTTCTCTCCTTTCCTGGCACAGCCTTCTCCCTCTCTACCCACCCTTCATGTTTTCCAGAATCCCAGATTGGTTTGGTTTGGAAAGGACCTTAAAGCCCATCCAGTGCCACCCCCTGCCAAGGGCAGGGCCACCTTCCACCAGCCCAGGGTGCTCCAAGCCCTGTCCAACCTGGACTTGAACACTTCCAGGGATGGAGCACGTCCATGAATGTGCCCAGGGAGCAGTTCCTCTCAAACAAAATGGTATTTCCAAGTGTCAGAGCTCCAGGTGAGGGTTTTGTTCCCAGGGGACTCCAGCTCCCTCCTCAGTGAGACCACCCAGGCTGGCTGCACCTCTGGCTGGCCCCTGGCCCATCCAGAAGGAATGGAAGTGATTGGAAACCTTCCCTGCAAGGATCATCCAGATCTCTGATGCAGATTTTGGTCGCACAGAGTGTGTTGCAGTTGCTGGAGGCTGTTCCCTGCTATTGCAAAGAATTAATTCTCACAAAGAAAACTTAAAAGTGGCTTTAGAAGCGGAGGTAGAACAGCCAGGGGCTTTTGTGGAGGCACAGGCTGCCTGTGGAGCTGGAGAGATTGAATTTCTGCTGAGGCTGCTTACAGGGGGGGTGCTGAGCTGGGGCCAGGCCTGGGAGGGAGTGCAGGTGAGGGAGTGCAGGTGAGTGCCCACCTTCCAGCAAAGCCTGCTTGGCTTCAGAGCTGCTCTGGGCAAACACCTCGTGCAGCAGCAGCAGCAGCACAGTTCAGAGCTTTGTTTTCTGACAAAACCACGTCAGGCCCTTCAGTGTCTGTATTTAGAGGTGGTTACAGTCCAGGAACCTTTCCCTGGGAAATGGTGAATAAGGTTGGAGCCCAGACTAACCCCAGAGATCACTGAGCTCCTCACTGAGCCCATCCTGGGCCATCTGCCTCCTCAGGACACAGTTAAACCGAAAGTGCCTTCAGCAGAGGTTGAATCAAACCTGCTGGCGATGGACAGACTCTGTCACACACCCCAGCTGTGACAAAGTGGCCGATTCCAAGTGTTCCCTGTGCCCAGCTGCCCAGGGCATCCCCCAGCCCGGGGCAGGATGGACTCCCCAGCTTATGGTCCAGAAGGATGAGGGGTCTGCCAGCCTGAACCCAGCTGCTCTTGCTCCAAGAGAGCTCCTCCCCTCTGTTCAAACAGGTCACTCATTTCCAGCTGTGTAGTTTAACTCCAAACCTCCCGGCAGCCAGGGGTGCTCCTGGGGCCTGGGTGGGACCTGCTGGGCTCGCTGAAGGAGCAGCAGAAAACAGACAAACACTGGGCTCCTGAGTGTGCTAATTAGAGCCTCTCCATTTGCACTGTGCCCTGTGCCACAGGGAAATGGCACTTAGTTGAGATGTATGAAGACAGAACACAAACCTCTGATGTGAGACTGAAAGTCTCTTCTGAATAATGGATCACTGAGCTGAGCCCTGGACATCAAACCAATCTGTTCTTCCGTGCCCAGGAATGTAAACCAGTAATGGTCCCAATCTAAAAGCCAAACAGTTTTTCCCCCTTGCTTTGCTGCTGGCTGTGTCCTGCCCAGCTGCATCCCAGGAGGGGTCAGCCCCATGCTGCTCCTATACCCTGGGGCATCTCTGCCAGTTCCACATCTGGAGGTTTTAATCAGTCCCTGCCTGCTTGGACACCAGCCCTGTGCTGAGGAGTGGGTGCTGTGACCCCTCTTTGTCCCCAGTGAGGGCCCCATTGTGGCTTTGCTGGAAACACAGCGACAGGAGGGGGGTTGGACGAGCCCAGTCCCAGCTCTCCCAGCCCAGGTCACCGTCCTGCCAGGCCAGGGGCTGGTTTGGCTGGAACCCACCCTGCAGGTTCTTCAGGGGGTGTGGCATTCCCAAACAGGTGAAGTGTGACCAGGAGCTGGATGAATTTGGCTTTGCTGGGGGAGACAAAACATCTGCTGAGGCCTGAAGGTTTCAGCCCAGGTGAGGAGGACATGGAGCTTGTTCCCACCACAAGCCTGATGCCAGGCAATGCCAACCCTGAGGCAGCAGGATCAGGGTGATGTCCCGAGGGGCTGTGGCCATGAGCAGTAGCTGCAGTGGGAATGTTCCCCTCAAACCTGTTGCTGACACGTCTGGTGGTTGCCCATTGCTGGGGGTAAAGCCTCGACTGAGCTTCCAGAAACACATCCCAGATGGATTTGCAGCAGATGGATCCAGCCCCCAACCATGCTGTGGGGCCTGGGCTGAGCCCCCCAAGCAGCTGGTGTGGGCAGTGGGGTGAGAAACACCCAGGGCACAGCCTGTGCTGCCTGAGGGATCTGCCCTGGGGAGGGATTTGGGAACCAGGTCCCCACTGGAGAGAGGATGCTGTGGAGGAGGGAGGGTGTCTGGAGGAAGATTGTTTGCAGGACTCTAACTCCTACCTGGAGAGGGGACAGGTAGCCTGGCTCTCCTGGAGCTGGCAGTGACAGTCCTGTCCCCACGGGCAGCACCTCGGGGTGACCTTCTGCAAACAGCTCAGTGCAAGTACCAGCTCACTGAGTTGCTGCTGGTCTGACCCCCTTTATCCCAGTGGCCCTAATTTGGGGTTTGGTGTAAATAAGTGCTGAAAGGAGCTGGCAGAGCACCCACACTTGCACCTGCATCCCACTCCTGGGAGCTGCTTTGGGAAACAGGGATCCAGCACAACTGCCTGGGGGCACTGGGAGTGAAAGCTGGGAATGCTGGTGTGTCCAGCCTCCTGCAGCCTGGGGACATCCACGCTGGGCAAGTCAGCACTGCCAGCTCCCCTCCCTTACTGACATGGAGGCTTTTGGGGAAACAGGGGCACCAGCAAAAAACAAAACAAAACAAAACAAAACAAAACACATTTGCCTTATTGTTAAAAAAAAAAAGTAAAATCAAAACCAAAGCCTTATTAACTCACCCATCCTAGCTTTAGAAGAGAATACATCATAAATGTAAATAATTGTGGGCCAGGGTTGTTCCTGGAGGTCCCTTGCAGGGGGCAGGAGCAGCCTGAGCAGCTCTCTGAGTGCTGGGAAGGCACCTGTGCCCTGCACAAATGTGGCATTTTCAGGGGTAGTTGGCAGAGCCACCATCACCACTCACCAGCACCAGCAGGGATGGCTTTTACTTAAACCTCCCACCATCAGGGGTTGTGGACAGGAATGCACTTCCCATCAGGAAGCAGCTCCAGGGCCTCCAGCTCTGGAAATGAAGATTTATCCATGAGGATCCATCGTGGCCCCCAGACAGACTGTGCCGAGCCCAGGCCCTCCTGAGTGGGACAGATACCCCCGGCACCAGCAGGAGTTGGTACCTGTGAGGTACAAACACTAAGGATGCTGCTGGAAGCACTTCTTTTTAGGAATTTGTCAGTGGATGTGTGAGGGAAGGAGGAGCAGCAGCGATGCTGTCCTGGCAGGGCCAGGCTCAGCTCTGCTCTGCAGCTCTCATGTGGTGGGTAATTTGGGACCAGAGAGAACACCAAATGTGCATTAATTTTAAATGTACCATAAATGACACGTTTTTCCCTTGCAGAAGGCACATTAGATGTGCTGCACAGCCCCAGGGGGATGTGTCAAGCGTGGCTGGTGCAACTCGAACAGCCCTGACCTGCCTGTGCATCCCTGGGCAGACAGAGAGCTCTGAGCTGGGCCTGTGCTGAGCACTTTGCTGCTCCACTGGGCCACAAATGCCCTGTTTGCCCTTGGCATTGACTGCCAGGGTGCTCTGCACCCCACTGGACCCAGGGAGGCACAGGAGGTGCTGTGTGGCACCGGCTGTGCCTGTGGCTGCCTTTGCAAGGTTTTCATTCCATGTGCCTGTCCCGCTCTGCGTGGGCTGAACTGTGAAACCCTCTCTCCTCGCAGTGACTAAGGGCTGCCTCGAGGCAGAAGCACTCAGAGGAAGGTGTCATCTGGTCACTGCCATTGCCAGGAGGGCTGTTTCTGCATTTGGAATGAGAATTAGCCCGGGCTGTGCTGGGTGTTTGCTCTTGCGTGGTTGGACAAGTGTGCCGGCTCTGTTGTCCTTGGCTTCATCATTCTCAGTCCTGTCTTGGTGCTCTCCCTTCTCCCAGGGTGTGGGTCTGCTCCCCATCATGTGACCAGGCTGCTGATGTCCCTGTCCCCAGTTAGAGGGATCTCAGAAGTGCCTGGTGGGTGACTTCTCTCCCCACTGCAGAGCTGAGTGATGCCAGCCCAGAACCTCTCTTAAACTACTGCCCCTCAGCTCAGCCCTGGCACTAGGTCACCTGGTGGCTATAAAATCCCTCCACTTGCTTCCTTGCTGGAAATAGAAAGCTTTTAACAAAGCAAAGTTCAGAAAAGCTTCTCGAGCTGGGCTGGCAAAGAGATGAGCCCCAGGGATCTCGGGGGTAATGAGGCAGGAAAGAGCTGGTGAGGAGGAGGTTGTGGCAGCCTCATGGATCAGTGCCCAGGACAGAGCCAGGAGAGCCAGCAAGGGGCTGCACAACCCAGGCAGCCACAGCCACCTTCAAGGCCCACATTACTTGGTGCTGAAGGAGCTTTTGGTTCCTTAAAGCAGAGGGGTGAGCTGAGCCTTGCAGGGGTTGTTGGGGTGAGTGTGTCTCTTTCTGGAGCTCTTCTGCAGGCAGTGAACCTTCCCACACGCTCCAAGTGTCAGGAAAGAGGTTTTCCAGGTGTCCCAGAGCTGCCACGTTCATGGAGGGGTGTCTGTGCCACGGCTGTTCCTCGGTGTGGAACGGGCAGTGGGAGGAGAGCACTTCTGCTCGTGTCCCTTGCACTGAAACTGGGGCAGCAAGTGGGAATTTTAAAGGGTTGGCAGAGGAAGGATGATTTAAAATAATACCTGGCTGTGTGGCTGGTAACACCTGCCAGCCCCATCCCTCAAGCACTGGGATTGCACAGCCCTGGAGAGCCAAGTCTTCCACCGAGCCCTCGGCGTGGTGGCTGCGGGGGAGGCTCTGCAGAGGTCACCACAGATCCATCAGTGGCTGAGGGATGTCAGGGCTAATCCCAGTCCCTGATGGAGCTGTGGGCAGGGTGGACACGTGTGATCATGGACCACACATCACAGCAGCTCCACTCCCCATCCCTGCAAGTGTCCAAGGCCAGGTTGGACAGGGCTTGGAGCGACCTGGCAGAGTGGAAGGTGTCCCTGCCCATGGCATTGGGATGAGCTTTAAGGTCCCTCCCAACCCAGTCTATGATTGTATTATCCCCAGAGTCAAGCTGGGGGCTCCATAAGGGCTCAGCTGGGCTGACCACACAGGTTGGCCCACTGGGAAGCTGAGTGGTTGAAGGCAACTCCCCCGGGGACCCCAATCCTGGCTGTGCCCATCTGGGAACTGCTGATTTCACAGGCGGCAAGAGAAAAGTGGGGATGCAGAGCCCACCCAAGGCTGCTGAGTCCCTGCAGAGCAGCACCCACCTGGGGCCCCTGCACATGTCCCTGCTGCAGACAGCCCTGGCTCCCACGGGATCCTCCTCCTCCCCCAAATCTGCCCCTGGGTGGGCTGTGTGGATCCCCAGAGAGGCAAAGCACCACGTGCTGGGGACACGGGGCCCTGGGGGAGCTGTCCCAGGGCCATCAGCATCTTCCCCAGCACGTGGCTGAGCAGGAACCCAGCGGGGCTCGTGCTTTGCCTTCCCAAAGTAGGTCACGCCGTGAACTCGAGCAACATCGTGGGCAGAGCTAAAAATACCGACAGAGCCGAGCGCTCCCCGGCACCTGGGAAGGGCCGTGGCCTCTCCAGGTCAGACCGTGGCCATCAGGTGCCTCAAACCCTGTCCAGGAGGGTCACCAGGGCCCTTGGGCTGCTGGGGCAGGGGTGGTTTAGGAGCAGGTGATGGAAAAGCCCCTCCTGTGGCTGCAGGAATGCACCCATGAAAACGTCTCTGTGCTGGTGGTGTATAAATCATGGTGAGGTGACTCCCTGCTCCTCACACAGACCCTCCCGTGAGCCTTGGATGTCTCATCTCCAGCCTCCTCACCTGCCTCCTCAGAAAACCCCCTCAGCTTCCCTTCATCACCTGTCAACAATTACTGGCAGAAAACACTCTTGGGGCCAGGATTGTGCCCCCAGCCTGATGCAAGAGCTCAGCAAAGCAATCTTTTTTCTGTTGGGAAAGGGAAGGATTTTTTACCCTTTTTTAATTTTGCTTTTATTTGGTTTGTTTTGTTTTCATTTGTTTTGCTTTGCTTTTACTTTAGTGCTGTGCTTTTGGAGGGCACCAAGAGGATGGGGATGAGAGGTCTGGAGGGTGCTGTGGGGACAGGCATGGACTGTGCTGCTCTAAGGGGTGGAGATGGCAGCAGGTTGTGAGCTGGAGCCCATCCCCAGCCCCATGACTTGCACCCTGTAGGGTACCTGCAGCTCAGGGACTTTGTCCATCCCCCCTTTGGGGACTTGTCTGTCTCCTTTGGCACTTCAGCTGTCCCCTGAAGCCACCTCTGGCCAATTCTGGTGTCCTCTGCCCATCGCTCCATATCCTGCAGGACTGTCCCACTTTCCTCATCCTCTGCCTCCATTCTCTGCACCCAGGGCCAGCTCTACAGTGCTGGAATCCTGCAAAAGCAGCTGCCTCTGACTTACTTTCCCCTAATTATGTCTACATTTTTTTGCATCCCATTCTTTATGGATGAAACCTTTCCTCCCATCTCTTTTGGATGAAACCTTTCCTCCCATCTCTTTTGGATGAAACTTCTGCTCCGTTCCTGTTTGAAAGCTGGCCTATTTTAACACTGCCAAGTAAAAATGGGTTTGTGCACAGAAAAGATCCCACTTGCTCTGTGGAACTTGTCTGCCATAATTATTCACTGCCAGTCCTTGTGCTTCCAGCAGCTGTATAATTTATCAGCTGTGTTTTGTGCTCATTTCTCAATCAATGATGAAAACATTGATTAGTGTCAGGCTGGGACCGACTCCGGCAGAATCCCTCTAAATCATCTCTGTTCACTGACGAGTCCTTGTTTTGGAGCTGGCTTTGCAGCCCTCCATCCATTTAATGTGGGCTTTATTGGGATTGTATAGCTCTAAATTTGTAATTAGGGTGTCATAGGATATTAAGTCAAACACGTTGCCAAAAGCTAAGCAAATAATGGCTACGTGGTAACCTTTATCTACAAACTCGCAATTTTCTCAAAGGATGAACAGAGGCTCATTTGACAAGACGTTTTCCATTGCACCGCATTGACGGGTGTATTTTTAATCCTTGAATTCCATATTAATTGGATCCTCTGTGCCCTCTCCATTTTTCAATCTCAGTGTGTCATGCTGGACCGACCAGCTGTTAACCAGGGCACCCGCTCTGCCGGCCGAGCACCACCTCAGCCTCCTGCCAAGCCTGGCACCTCCCCAAATTCCAGCCTCTCAGCAGCGAGGGAAGGCAGCTCAGCTCAGCTTGGCACGCTGCTTGAGGGCCCTCAGGTGCACATCACATGGATCTGCTGGTTTAGAAGCCCCACAGATGTCACCCAAGATGCTCGAGTTTTTATCAGAGCACAGACATTTCGGAACCCTCATGTCTCACATTCCCATCCTCTCCAAGTGCAGAAGAAAATCCCTGAGGGCCTTGTCACTAGCAGGGTATCTCCTCATCCAGGAATGCTTTGGCCTCTCCATGCTTGGAGATTTTCAAAATTCCCTGAGCGAGGCAGTGTCACTTGGACATCAGCCCTGCTCCAGGCAGGTTGTTGGAAGAGCTACACTTGAGTTTGCTCCTGACTAAAATTCTTTTCTGCTTCTCTAAGTCTATGAAATGAGTCTATAACATTTCTTTTGTTTCTAATATAGTTAGTGAACAACTTTTTACTGGTTGTGGCTTTGCCAGACATGGATTTTCCTCTGGCTGTTTACATTCCTCTATCAATATCTCTCCTCCATAGATTGTTGAGGTGATTGCTGCAGATTGATCAGTATCTATTCCTTTCTTCTTCTTCATATATAGTGTCATTTTGCTTCCAATGGCTGTTTTCAGGATGACCAACTTACAGGATGGGCTTTCAGCCAAAGTTTCTTGACTCTGCAATATCAGCTTTTCTGCCCTGTTGCAAGCTTGACTCCAAGAATTGCTGATTTCCCACTTTGCAGAGGCTTTGCCCCTTCAATCCTCATAACTGTCACCATCTCCATGAGGTTTGTGAAGCTGCTGGTTCCATGAGTGAAGAAGAGCCCAACCAGCCCTACCAGACCATGGGAGGTGAGGTGACTCTGTGGCACATGCCAGGCAGGAGCAGCAGTGCTGAGCCCATCCCCTCTGACCTGCTGCCCAAGGGAAGTTCTGCTCCAGCTGCTCACACCTGATGAATCATCTGCACTGCTGTCCCCACTCCAGAGCACTGCTGCTTTCCCTCCAGTCTGTTCCACTGTTTCACTCTCCTTTACAGCTTTTCTTTAGGTCTAACCTGAATTTCCCACAGTATAACCCCATTGCTCCGTGCCCTGTCCTGCCTTCAGCCTTTTACACGACTGGAGGGTTTTTCTGTGCCTTGCTCCAGATCTTTAATTTCCTGGGCTGAGTTGGGCCCATTTTCAGCCTTTGCTCACAGGCTGCACTTTCACACCATCCCAGTGCTCCCAGTGCTCCCCTTGAGCCCTCTCCAGCCCAAATTTCCCCTGAAGCATCACAGGTAGAGCCAGCCCAGGCCCTCTGGCTGGTGTGGTCCCTGCCCTGTGCTGCACATTCCTGTGCTGTTTCACCTGCTGTGACATTCACCTGCTCTGCACCAGCACAGCACTTGGGACTCTGGTTCAGCTGAAGATTTGCAGCAGCATCCAGGTCCCTTCCTGCAGAAATAGATTCAGCTGCTGCCCATCCCAAGCCCCTGTGCCAAATCCCACTCAGTACTGGTCTGGTTTCACTGTGGACCTTGGGGGGCTGCTCCTCTTCTCACCACAGGACAGCTTGGAAATGGGGCAGGGACAGAATGGATAACCTCAATGCACACCATGGCCATTCCTCTCCTGTGCCTTGGGCTATTTTAGTTGCAATTGTGGAGTTGCCAACAGGGTCAAAGCAAGAGGCTCTTTGCTGCCTGTGCCTTTGTGCGATGCTCCAGCTGAAGCAGATGGCACCTATTTTGCTACACCCTCACCCTGGCCAGGAGCTGCTGATGGCCCTGAATTGTGTGCAGCTCTCCTCATCCTCCAGCTGAGCTTTCTGAGTCATCCTCCCCTTATGTTCCTCCCTGCTCTCTCCCTGCTCCTTGGCCTCTCTCTGTGCAGGATCAGTCCCCGTGTCCTCACACAGCCTTGTGATGGGCATCTACTGCCATCTCCTCCTCCTCACAGGGAGCTGACCCTGCTGTGCCCTGGGCTCCAAGGAGAGTGGGTGCTGCATTTCCAGCTCTGCCTGAGCCCTTTTCCCAACAGTTACAGCAAATGCACAAGAAAGCTGGAAATTCTTTCATTTCTGTGCCCAGGGTGTTTCTGTGCCTTCCCCCAGATCTTTAATTTGGGCTGGACACGGAGCAGGGGAGGGTTGGAGCAGAGCTTTGGGAGGTGTTTCTAGGGGCACAGTCACACAAACTTTCCTGTAGTCACAGCATCTTTTCCTCCCTCTGACACATTCACTTCAGCTCTTCCTCTGCTGCGTGGTGCCAATGTCAGGACAAAGTCAGGCTGATATTTTGCCAAACAATGAAATACTGAGGTGTGGATGGAGCGAAAACTGAGTAATCACTGAATCATTGAGCAATCAGTTACCATTTGATCTGTTCCTGGAGCTCTTTCGGGAATCCCGACCTTGAGGCACCTGCATTGGAAGGGCCAAGTCCTGAATCTCCGCAGCTGCTGAATGACCCCTGATGGTGCTGGGATCCCTGGGAGTGAAACATGTTTCTGGTAGGTACAAAATCCATTTCCCTTCACCAGGAGGGTGGTGCAGTGTCCACACATCACCCTGGGAGGTGTCTCAACATGGCCCAGTGAAGCTGCTCTGTGTAGGCACCAGTCCTGCTTCCAGCAAAGACCTCTAGGCAGCCTTCACACCAGAGCTCCCACTATTCTGTGGAGAAAATGAGGATTATTTTCCCTGTCTAACATATCCACACTGTTGTTTCCTTTGCTACATCAATTGGCTTTATTTATTGTGGTTTATTCTGAGGGACTGGCTCATGTCAATTTGATGCCACTGATGTAGCCAATAGGAATGAAATGATGTTACCACCCTGCTCAAATTCTCCTTCCAGCTACTGCCTTTTGTTTCTCTCCACCTGCTGTATCATTTTAAGAATAAAAAGAGGCCTATAATATTATGCTGCTCTTGAAATGTTCGGCTCTCCTGACTCAGAAACACAGTGTTTCATCCAGAGACCTCCTCTCCTGGGCAGAATGAGTTCCCTCACAGGGATTTAGGAGAATGCTTTTGGAGTTATCCCACCCAAGGGATGGACACTGACCACAGGAACTGCCCGTGCTGAGGCTGTTTCCTTTCTCTGTTCAATAGTGGTGCAATCACCATCCCTGGAGGGGATCTGAAAGCTGTGTGGATGTGGCACTTGGGGACATGGGCAGTGCTGGGGGAACAGCTGGACTTGATGACCTGAGAGGCCTTTTCCAACCTAAATGATTCTGTGATCCTGACATGTCCCATTACAAGCCCTCTTACAAGTCCTGACTAGATTTCCATTTGCAATCCAAATCTAACAAGTATCAGGCATGGCTGGGAGGTGAGACATGTCTGTGGTTCCATGTGAGCCTGTGTCACCTGGTTGTTCTGATGCCAGCCAGACCTGGCTGGAGCAGCCATGTCGGGAAGGCAGCTCAAGATTCCAGCCAGCAGAGTAATAGCTAATTGAGTGTATTTCAATCATGAGATGCACAGAAGGAAAGCAAACTCCACAGAGCAGAAGGAAATTGCATCTTAGAGTAATCTGAATGTGGGTAGATAATTAGGCCTATATTTCATGGGAACATTTGCTGGGCAACATAATGAAAAGGCCAGCAGCATAATTTTCTTTAAGTAGTATGATGCCTCCCACTGGGGTCGTGCCGTGCCAGCACTGGTGCTGCAGTGCAGGGAGCAGGAAAGGGGCTGTGGCACCATGGGGTGAAGCTGAAGCCCAACCTTCCCATCTCTACTCTGTGCTCTGAGAAAGCTGCTGAGGCTCCTGCACTGCTCTCAGCAAGAAGGTGGTAAAATAAGCCCTGCAGCCTCACCATCTTCCCACCTCTCAGAGCGGCAGGAACAGCAAAGTCTGCTCAGGTTGTGCTTGAAGAGCCAGACAGACCCAGGCCAACCCAGTGGGAGCGTCCCAGTGGGAAGTCAGGCTGCTGCCACTGACCCACCCAGCCTGGAGGAGCTCCTGCTCTGAGTCACTGCTGGCAGGTCAGGGGGGCTGAGCCAACACCTCTGTGTGTCTGGGATTTGAGGGACACACAGCCTGGTGTCTGTGCCCAGGAAAGCCTCTCGTGGCCAGCCCAGAGCAGGGAGCAGGAGCAGGTTGTGCCCCCTGAGCCACGCTGGTGCTGGGCTCTGCCCTGAGCACTGGCAGTGTGAGCTGCTGACAGGCTCCTGCTCCCATCCCAGGAGAGTCCACCAGCCCCAAGATCCCCCTCAGACTGTGATTCTGTGTGGGAAATAAGGCTCCAAGGCCTTTTTCAGCTGTTTTTTCCCCAAATTTGGGATAAAATGCTCTGGTTTTCCATGTCTTCCACCCACAGCTAAGCACAGAGCCTCCCTTCCAAATCCCCACTTTTGACCAGGGCAGCCCTGGCTTGCCCTGCCAGGACCTTGCTGCCTCGTGCAGGAGCAGACAGATAATGTAAACTAGTATTCAACCTCTTCATAATGCTGGCAAAATTAGAAGCTTTGGGAAAATGCAGTGACTTAGGAGGACTGAGGAGAGGCTTTGAGCACAGGTAACCCCGGGATCAGGCTCTCAGGGGTCTGAATTCCCTTCCCACCAGAGCTGCCCTCCTTAGCACATGTGGCTGGGACACGTCACAGAGCAGAAAGCAAGGCTGAGAGGCTGAACCCGGCCCTGGCAATCACTGATTAGGTCTTTCACTAAAAATAGCTGGGGGTGAGCTGGTCAGCCTTGGGTCTGAGTGCTCCATATCCCAGCTGGTTCAGACTGGGACTCCCTTCGGGACTGCATTTGAACAAGCTCCTGTTTTCTGATGTCAAATGCTTGGCTATGTAAGAACAGCTCCGTTCAAGTGAATTTGCTCAAAGTAAAACCATAATTCTTGGCTAAAAGTCCAACTTGTTAGCTATTGATATTGCTTCAGTGATGTATGGCCTAATTTTAATTACGCCAGTGTTGGGAAAGTTATTTTCTTGCAGTGCTTCGTTAGGGTGAAGTTTCTAATCAATGAATTTAACAGCAACATCTTGAAGTGACAGACTGGCCAAGCAGGGAGGTGATAGTTGAGTGACCTTCTGGTACTCACAGCTCCTCCAGATCCCCCCAGTGCCACGGTTTTATCACCATCTCTCGGGGCTGCTGGGGCTTGTCAGATGAGCTCAACTAGGACAGCATCTTTATGGACCATGGGCACATCAGTTTGTTTTCTCTTTGCAGTCTGGTGCTTCAACATACTTGGGCCAGCTGTTTTGTGCAGAGAAACAGGAGCAGAGGGCAGGGGGCTAAAAACATCCCAGTCTGAGCCAGGCCGTTCCCCACCACTTCTGCTGCCTCAGCACATCATGTGCCTGGGGAGGCATCTGCACCTTGGCTTGAGCTGTGGTGATGCCCAGCCCTGGGAAATGTCCCTGAGGAGGGGGTCCCACCCCTCCCTCGGCGCTGCTACCCCTGGTATTCCACCCTTCCCAGGAACTGAGAGACTCACTGTGGTCTCTGCAGGGACCACAAACAATCCTGGTCTCAATTTGGACCCCAGGAACTGCTGCCATCTCACCTGGCCCATTAAACACCCTGCTTTATCCTGGTTCTGTGCTCACCACACTGAGCCCCTTCCCTTCTCCTCCCAGGTTTGTATTCCCATCAAAGCTGGGACCAGCATGAGGTACAACTGCAGCTGGGATGGGGGGATGACAATCAGCTGAACCTGGGAGAACAAGAGGCCATTTCTGAGGATAAGGATCAGTGCAGAGCCCAGTGCTTGTGGAGTTGGGATTGTTCTTCTCCTGTGTGTCTATCTTTGTAATTATTTCCTCTGGATGTCCTGAGCCATTTTATTACTTAGAAATTCACTCTCATGAGGTCCTTGTATAACTCTTCACAGCATCTCATGTATTTGTGACCCTGAATGCCTCAACTTCAGCAGCGAGCTTCGTCACCCCCTGTTTTCTGTTCCTTTTCAAGATTATTTCTGAATATGCTGAAGTGAGCAGACCCCCCTCAGGTCCCTGGGGGCTCCATTCCAGCCCTCTCTCCACTCAGGAGCTGCCTATTGAGAGCTGCTCTTTGAGAGTCCTTTCACCAGGTATTTATCTATTTCCAGCCTTTCCTGTTGATCCCATGGTTTAGCTGCATTCCTGTAAGAAACTCACCTGACAGACCCTTTTGAAATCCAGGCAGATAATACCACATGCTTATCGACCCCTCTAAAGGGGTAACATATTTATGAAGCATTCCTTTATTCCAGGAAAACCAACTTTTCTTCTTCCCAGTATTTCAGATGTATCCAACCCTGCACTAATGGGATTCTTTATTACGATTTCAGTTTGCCCAGGAGAGACCTCAGATTTCAGGGTCTGTCTTAACCCCAAACCCTTTCCATCTGTCAGCTTGAAGCTCTCAGACACCCAGGCTGTTACACACAGTGATTACATGCTACAATTAATTAATTAAACTGTTTCACCTCTGAGTTCTCACTGAGCACTTGGGTGAAGCATCTCAGTCTGGTGAATTTGCACTCTCTGGTTTGGCTATTTATTCCTCAACTTCTTCTGCTGACACTTGACTATGTGCCAGGTCCAATGCCACGTCCATATAAAGAGAACTTTTGGCACAGGAACATCTCCAAGCTTTTCCTCTCTGACTACAGATGCAAAATATTCATTGTTTTTCTGTTCTGACCTTATCTCCTGCGAATGCTTCTCTTGCACTGTGGCCAACTTCTGACTCTCTAGCCTCTCCAGCTTGACGTGTTTGAAGAAGTATTTATCGTTGTTTGCCTCTCCCTTTTGCAGGTTGCTGCTGTGACTGGTTTTGGCTCGCCTTATTTCTCCTTTTTTTTGCATTTGAATTGTCAGGATACACATTTTTTGCTGTTTTAGACAAAAATGGCTTTTCTAAACATAAAAAGGCTGGTTCCCTAAAGTCCGAGAATCACAACCTGATCTAAGACCCAGCCGTAACCAGGTCTAAGGCTTTGGGTTTCCCACTAGACAGAGAGGTGCTGTTTGGTTTGACACCAGATTTTCAAGGGTGATACATTTCTATGGGCAAAACCAATCGCTGGCTGGGATGGATTTTGCCTGGCTTGGCCCTCGGGGCATTGCACCTTCACCGGTGGGAGGAGGGAACGTTCTGAGCAGCTGTGATTATTCTGGGAGCTGTTTTGGGATGAGCCCCCCCCTTGGGATGACACGAGCTCAGCAGGCAGAGCCCCACAAGTGGAGGGACTGTGATGTTCCCTGCCTATGTGCATATGTCTGGAAGGCCTGTTGCCATGGAGAAGCGATGGGAACTGTCTGCCTGGCTTGCCCGACTCTTTTCCTAGCACGAAGCAAAGACGTCTCTCCAGCTGTAGCGAGCTGGGGGCCTGCTGCCTCCTCTTCTGTGCCACCCTGGGCTAAACAAGACCCCCCCACGCCACAAAAGGCAGGGAGGAAACTCTAAAGGAAGGCAGGGAAGGAGCAGAGAGAAGAGTGGAAGCTGCTTGTGGGGTGCTGTGGAGTGATGGAGCAGGGGGCACACAGACCAACATGGGAAAATCCCATTAGATACATGGAAATCTTTCCTGTGACAATGGGGCAGACATAGACCAGAGCACTGGTGGCATCTCCATCTTTGGAGGTCTTCAAAACTCATCAGGCTGAGCCCTGAACAGCCACTGTGCCTTTGAAATGAGCCCTGCACTGGGCTGGACCTTCTCCAGCCTCAAAGAGGGAAAGCTTGGTGGGGAATGGGCAAGGGAAAGTTGGAGAGAGCTCCAAGAGGCACGAGTGGGGCAGAGAACAATCTGAAAATAGAGTGAAGATGGGGGCATCCCTGCCTTTCAAGTTTGGCAATGGACAGTACCAGGCACAGCTTCGTGGAGACTGTAAGTGCTTGCACGGCTCAAGTTCTCTACAGTTTTTCTTTAAGTTGCTCCCTCAAAACAGATGGATTTTCTCTCATTTTCTGTTGTAGGAACTCTTTGTTGACATGACTGTGCAACAAAAACTGGGCCGGGGGATAGTCATGAGGAGAAGTTTCATGGGAGTCATTCTCTGTGGGAAGGGATCCAATGCACTGACGCTGGGGTTTGTTTTGTACCTGGGAAATGTCACTGTGAGCAGCTCTGGGGTGTTTCCAGGTAGATCTGGTGGGGACTGTGTCAGGGATAGAGCAGATCTCTCAGTTAGTTTGGAGGGGGTGTGTGTATTTTTAAGGAATAGCATTTGCCTCAACTGGTAAATCATTTAAACATAAAGAACATTTCCCACCTTCTAGTTACACATATCTCTTCTCCCATCTTTTGACCGTGTGTGCACCTCCAGATCTCTGTCTCTGTGTTTCTATGTCATGAAACAAAGTTGGGCATCAGATCAGACCTACCACCCTTGACTCCAACCCACAGAAATGAGGTGCACCTGCCCAAAAGTCTGTTCAAGTCCCACCACTCAGTTCAGTGCCGGGTAACAGCAGAGCTGTGTTCACCCTCTCCTTTGGGCAGCTGCTCTAAGCTAAAAACCAGGGAGATACCTTTATTTTGCACACATGACACCTTTTCTGCTCCCAGCTTGAGTCTCAGGAAAGATACAGCTCCAGAAGTTTGTTTTTCAGAGTGAATCCCTCAGTCTGTGATAAAATTCTGCCTGATGATGTGTTTATATCCTGCTCCTTGTGTCCACACACGCATGTGAAGTTGGGCACCTGATGCATTGTATTTCTGCTCTCTACACAAATTAATTATTTTTCAATGTGTAGACTAATAGACCAAACAGTTGGACATAATTTGTTCAAATCCTCCTATGTTTTCTTGCAGATTTGACTTTGGAGTCTGTGGAGAGAGAGGATTGAAGCTTTTCCCAAACTTTTGGTCTCTCCAGGACAGTGAAACATGAGCTTATGATGCAACCTCTCCTCAGGTACCGACAAGATAAGGTGTGTCTGTCAGTCCCTCCTTCAGGGACTTTTCACAAAGCCTGTAGGAACTTTAATTATCTATAAAATTTCTACCCCTCTGTCAAATATTGTTGAATAAGCTGGCTCTGAATTCCTGGGATTCATGCCCTCGCTTGCAGAGTCAGGAGGACTGTCCAAGTGCTTTTGCTCTATATATTATATGAATAATATTTAAGAATTTGCTGCCCCTACTCCCTCAGCTGGCCTGAAAGCAGATTTATAAAACACTTTCCCAAGGAAAAATACTTTTCCAAATCTTCCTCGGGATAAAAACCCATGCCCATGGAATTGATCTGAGGGCTGGAACCCCTCTGCTGTAAAGAAAGGCTGAAGGTGTTGGGATTATTCAGAGAAGAGATGGCTCTGGGGAGACCTTCTTGCAGCCTTTCAATACATGTAGGGGTTTACAAGAAAGATGGTGGGAGACTTTTAACCAGAGCCTGTAGTGACAGGACAAGGGGAAAAGAAAGAGATTTAGGTTGTGCAATAGGAACTTCTTTTATGATGAGGGTGGTGAGACCCTGGCACAGATTGCCCAGAGAAGTTGTGGTTGCTGCATCCCTGGAGTTGCTCAAGGCCAGGTTGGATGGGGCTTGGAGCAACCTGGGCTGGTGGAACATGGACTAAGTGATCTTTGAATGATCCTTCCAACCCAGGCAGTTCCGTGATGCTCTGAAATTAAAACCCTCTGAGGCTCGACTGACTGAGTGGTTGATCAGCTCCTTTTGTTGGGTTTGTTTTCAAACATTCAGCGACCTTAAGGCAGGTGTTTGTTCTGCCAGGTGACACTGGGGGGACAAGGAGGTATCTTGATGTCCAGCTCTGCCTCCACTGCTCTGCTGCCTCCAGTCACCTCTGGGAACTGCTGTGCCGCCTGGGAGCCCACTCTGGGATGGTGGTGGGGAGCGGTGACATGCTCAGGGGACAAAGTGGAGGAGAATGGGTGTTTGTGTCAATCCTTCTGAGCAATGTGACACCCCTGCACCCATCCCTGCCCTGCCACCAACACAGTGCCCAGCTGTGGAAAGTAAACCATGTGCAAAACCTCCCACTCGATCTGTCAAAGGCAGATCTGTCAAAGGCTGCAGTTTTATGTCAAAACGACTGATTTTTTTTTTTTTTTTTTTTTTGCAGATTGCACATCTGCTTCCTGACAGGAGCTTGGAGGGAGCATCTCCCGGGCCTCCCCTCGCAGCCGTGTCTGCCGGCTGATGGCTGGATGTTCACCTCAGGCAGAATCGTGGAATCAGAGAGTAACTTGAGCTGGAAGGGACTCCAGTCCAACTCACCCCAACAATCCCACCCTGTCCCTCAGAGCCTTGTCCAAACCCTCCTGGAGCTCTGGCAGCCTTGGGGCTGTGCCCACTGCCCTGGGGAGCCTGTTCAGTGCCAACCACCCTCTGGGGGAAGAACCTTTCCCTGAGATCCACCCTGAGCCTGCCCTGACACAGCTCCAGCCGTTCCCTGGGTGCTGTCCCTGCCCACAGGGCGCAGAGATCGGAGCTGCCCCTCAGGAGGAAGGTGCAGCCCCTCGATGTGCCCCCTCAGCGCTCGTCCCCCCTCTGTGGGCTCGCACCGAGCAGCGCCGGGCACGGCCGCGCACCCCGGGGGTCTCCGGGCCGGGGGTCTCTGCCTCAGGCGGGGCCGGCGCCCCCTCCCCATGATGTCAAGGCACGGAGGAGGCGCCGCCGGCCCAAATATAGCGGCGCTTCCTGGGCGGCGGGGCGGGCTCGTCCCTCCTCTCCTCCTTCCCTCCCTCCCTCCCTGCCTCCTCCCCTGCCTCCTGCCGCAGTCAATGGGGCGGCAGCGGCCGCGGCGGAGCGCAGGGCCGGCGGGGCCGGCGGGGCCGGCGGGGCGGGGGGCGGCATGGCGGGGCGCTGAGGCGGCGAGGCGGCGGCGAGGGGCGCGCCCCGGCATGGGCAGCCGCGGGGCCCGGCGATGAGCGCTCCCCCGGCCGCTCCCGCTCCCCCCCGCGCGAATATGGGCACAGCCGTGTCCAAAAGGAAGACGCTGAGGAACGAGGCCATGTCGTCCGTGGCGGCCAAAGTGAGGTGGGTGCGCTCGGAGGGGTCCCCGCGCTGCCGGGACCCTGCGCGCCCCCGGGGGCTCTGCGGGGCTGGGGGGACCCGGGTGCCTCCGGACGAGCCAAGGCACTGGCTGCGGACACGGCCCGAGGTTTGTCCCCCAGGGCCATGGAGGGGTGGGGGAATGGCAGCCCTGCCCGTGGGTCCCCGTCTCTGGCTGCCCCGAGCCCCCCGAACCAGCCGCGCACTGGCGGGTGACTCTGCTCGCCCTGCACCCAGCGCTCCATCCTCCTCGGGAGAGGTGACTTCTCTCGGAGGTGTCCCCGCCACCGGCCCGGCGGCAGCGCCCGCAGGTTCCGTTTGCTGGGTTGGCAAGGAGCGTGGATTTGTCAGGGATGGGTCTTTCTGAGCTCCGGGTTTTGGGAGCGCGGTCGGTTCGGCTCGGTGGGTTCTCCTCGGCTGAAACGCCGTCTGCGTGTCCGAGGGCAAAGTCAGCGGCTCCCTTTTCACTTTGAATGGGAAAACTGCCGTGCGGAAATCTGCACCCACCTCGTCTGCCCTCTCCGGCAGCGTCCCAAGCCACTGCATGGACCAGTTAAAAGATTTGGGTTCTGTATTGTGCCTGTTCTGCTTTTATATTGCTTGTCCTACAGCGTAGCGTTCCACTCGCTGACTACTCCCACTGCTTCTCAGTATCGAACACGGGAGATCCTAGAAAATAGATTTGCTGCTTGAATTTACTGGGGTTTAAAAAGCTGTCAGAGGTGAGGCTTGCTACAGTGCCCAGGTAGGTGGAGAGGACAGTTCTCCCACTCTGCAGTGCAAGTGTCACAGAAATCATCTGGTGACTATTTGGGGGCATTGGCGCAGCTTTTTAGCTGCTCCTACAGCACAGCTGTGCCGAGGGGTAGGTCTGTCGCTGCTACATCCACACCAGCTCTTTGCTGCTGGGAGAAAAATGGGGAGAAATAAACTTTTCAGCTGCATTATGTAACACCTTCTTTGTGTCAGACAAAAATTGCATTAGAATAACCTGGAGTCATGTGTAGGACGCGATCCCTGTTGCTGAGGGATCTCAGTCACCTCTCTGTGTAACTCAGCATTAATGGCATCTCTGCTGTGCCGGGAGGAAGGAGAAGTCTTATGGCTTGAAGGGATTCAGAGCTGTCTGTATCTTGCCATCTGTTTGAGTTGTAAAGAAATCCTTCCTTCAAAGTCTGGAGTGTCTCTTGGGAAGGCTCCCCGGGCAGACCCTGCAACTTTTCCCCATGTTTTGGTGCACCCTGCCCATAATCAGTAAAGGAAACGCGGGTGCTTTCGGTGGCATCCAGAGATTTGGAAGTGGGATTCTTTTTGGTGACGTCAGCCAGGTGGATGTACAGAAACGACACGTAAAGCACCATAACTGCTGCGATGGGGTTCTGGGAGTGGGATTTAGACAGTCACACGAACATATTCGGTAATTGGTAAGATTTCAAATGGCTGTGTGGGTGTTTGGGAGCGACTAATGTGTTTTGAATGTAATGACTTGTTAGCCTACACCAAGGTGGGCAGATGCTACTCGGGTAGTATCAATTGTGTGGAGACTGGGAGGTGCCTCTGGGGCTCTGGTTTCCTACATACCTGCTAGAACTACTGACATCCTGCAGGTACAGTTATGTGGGAGTCCTGAGAAGTCTCTTGCTGGTGTGCCTTGGGGTGGCTTGACTAAAACAAAAGTTAGCTGGACTTGGGCTGGGGAACGTTAAAGTCCTTGAGGAGTGTCTGGTCACGTAGACCACGGCACAGGACAGATGTTTTTATGTGTCTCCCTGTTGGTGCCCTGTGCTAGAAATGCCTAATCCAAAAAGCCTTTGAGGAGGGCAGAGAACCTGCTGAGGGGCTCCCTGCGGTGCCTCTTTGCGTGGAGAAGGTGCTGTCCATGTGCCTCCATCCTGCCCCTCCATGCACACCTCAGCCCCTGCCTCCTGCGGGCTCTGCCACCCTTAGAATGTCCACGGTGGTGATGACCCACCTGCTGAAAGGTTTCCTCCAGGCTTCCCAGAGCAGATGACACACAGCCCCCCTGCTCTGCCCTGGATCCTCCCCCATGTATTCCCTGTGTCCTTATCTACAGCACGGGCTCTGCAGGGCACTGGATAAGGCTATAGAGACTGTTCTGTCCATCCTTCGAGTGCTGGGTCTTGGGTCACCTGTGTGGTAGCACTGCTGCAATGATCAGGTGCCCTGTGGGTACAGGCAGCTGTAGAATCCTGCTCCTTTGCTGCAGAAAGAGGTGCCCTGGGATGGTTTCTCTGTCTCTTCTGAGCTCTGCCCTGTTCATATTTCTCACGACTTTTTCTTTGGAGAGAAAAATCATCTCCTGAAATCCTCTGCAAGTCCAAGGGGCCACTGATGTGTATTTATTATGAATGGATGGAGTCTGTGTGCACACTTGACTCTTACTGAGCGAGGAGCATGGGTTGTTTGCTGATGTGAATAATGGGATCTGAGCAGAAGGTGCAGGCTCCCCGGATTCTTAAATTAAAACCTCTGCAGAGCGGCTCAGGGGAGTCTCCCGTCCCAGGAGAATTAATTAAGCTCCACACGGCTTGTTGTGTGCTGGGTCTTTTAAACAGCTTCTTCCAAACTGACGACACGGTTGCTCTGTGCCTGCCTTGTGGGGAGCACCCCCAGTGCTGCTGGTTTGGGTCTCTGTAGTCGAGCTCTCCCGAGAGAGTTGCAGTGACCTGCGCCGATTCCACACGCACAGCCGTGCAGTGGCTGAGCTTGGAGCTGCTGCTCTGATCTCACCCGAAGTGCTGGGCTGGGAGATCTCCCTGTCAGGCTGTTTTCCTCCCTGTGAGTGCATTTATTGCCCTGTGTGCAGCTCCTGAGTGCCGAGGGCAGGGATGACGCAGTCGTCCTTGAGCCGTGACCTTGGTGCTGCCCCTCTGCCGACAGCAGCGGGGCTGCTGCGCTTTGGGCTCCTGCGGGGCCAGGGGGTGTGTGACCCACGCTCCTTGGCTTCCCCAGCACTCTTCCAAGGGTGCAGATGAACCCTTAGAAACGGGCTGTCTTTGCCCTTGCTGCCTTGACACCTACAGAAGAACACTGGCCCCCCAAATGGGGCAGTAAAGGAAGTCTTTTCCTACAGCTCCGCTTTGGCCCGTGCTGTTCTCTGGGAGAGCGTGGCAGTGCGAGCAAACAGACATGAGGCTCTTGCTGGGTGTTCCAGAACCATCTCTCCTTGCTGTAGTTAGCATAGGAAATATTTGAGTTGAGAGTGTGGTTCATCTTGCCCAATTCCAGGACTTTGGCATCTAGTCCAAGGTACCCCAAAAAGATACAAGGATTTGGTCTCCCTCTCTACTGATTAGGGAGGGCTGGAGAGTGGTTTTGAACACGGCATTAGTTGCTGTAAAAGGGTAAGTTTTGCATTGACAAAGTGCAGAGGTACTTGGAC
Source organism: Empidonax traillii (assembly GCF_003031625.1). NCBI lineage: Eukaryota > Metazoa > Chordata > Aves > Passeriformes > Tyrannidae > Empidonax > Empidonax traillii. Next base: position 95,582 of record NW_020956543.1, read on the forward strand.
ATGTTCCTTATCCCAGGTTTCTTGCTGTGTGAGAGATTTTTGGCTTAGACTGAGGGGTTCTTCATGGAGTCTAGATTCTTTTTTTCTGCCTGTGAACGTTCTGGTGAGTGGTATGAACTCTCATTCTTTGATTGCCTTTTTCTTTCAACTTCTTCCTGCTTTTCCTCTCTCCTCCTGTCCAAACTTCGTGACTAAATTCCTCCAGGGCCGTGGGGTCTTTGACTTCACAATCTGTTGCTGACATTCTTCGCTTTCCCTTCTTTGAGAGTGAGAATTTTCAAATTAAATTTTTCCAGCTCCCATCTCTCTACACAGATATTTCAGAAAACTAATTTTCCTCAGGGGTATTGTTACTATTAGGCTTAAATAACGTAGGTGTCAACAGTCTTTAATGACTGAGCTGTTAACTGTGGGTATGCTGGAGGTGTTCCCTTCTCTGCTTGGTGACAAGAGCAGGATTGCTGCTGTAGGAGGACGTAGGTCCTGATGATGCAGGAGGTCTCTTGTCTCCTGTTTGCCTGAGATGCAGCACTGTCAGGTGCTGTCACAACAGATTCCTGCTGCAGCTCCTCTGGGCATTATTTCTGAAGGAGCACAAGGAGGTGGTGGGTGTTCTTTATTTTTTCCATGTAATACTTTTGAACAGTCCAGGTTTTGCTTAGCTTGCTCTAAATGGAGTTATCTGAGGTCTTTCCTGTCTCTCTGAGTGTTTCAATCCACATTTCTTCACTCAGTTCAGTGTCAGTTTGGTGGATTGCATAAATTTACGTGCACCAGTTTCTCGTAGCTGCTAGTGTGCATCAAGGCCCCTTTTATCCAGCTGATGTGATTATTTCAGAGACATGAAGGCTATTCCGTGCTTATCACACTGTAATTGAGCTCTTTGTTATTTGTGGCTTCGCTCCTTCTAGCAAATCTCTGTCTAGACTGGCTGCGCTTCTCGCAGTTCTGGTCCAGAGCCGGGTCCAGCTCTGCCATCTGGTGCACAGTGAGGACAGAAAAATGCCCCCTTGAAGGGCAGCTGCCTTTGCTGCCTGGGTTGTGCTGCCCCATCCCGCCCTCCTCGTTCCTGGAGCCGTTCTGCTGGAATGCTGCAGGAGGGGCTGGCTGGTGGTTTCTGGGGCCGTGGCAGGCTGGGCTGTGCTTGGGCTGGGCTGAAGTGTGCTGAAGCTGAGGTCCCTGCTCCATGTCCTTCTGCTACATCAAGCTGTGCTGACTGTGTAACATGCAGGTCTGATCTGCCATTAAGATGAGAACCTGCAGATGAGTCAGGGCTAAACTTGTCATGTCATCAGCTGATAACCTCTCAGTACTACCTGCTCATTTGTATGCAGCTTTTGCATTGTCCTGCACTCAGGGTTATAGCTCTCCAGCCCGTGCAGCTCTGAGGCACCTTGCAGCTCATCTCATTTATGTGAAACAAGTTTTTTTTTCATCCTTGGCCAGCTAAATTATCCCAAAGTGTCTCTGCTCAGAGCCCAGTTGAGGAGTTTTGTGTCCAGTGCCATCTGACGGTGTGATGGGGCTTGAACTCCATTGCTGGTGACAGTGGAGGCAAAGCTGAGCTGAGAGAAAAGTCTGATTGTGTGACTTGTGGTGATACAGGGTGTAGATTAAAGGATTAGAAAAGAATGGGATGAACAGAGCAGCTACCATCTGTTTGAATTTTGCTCTGGCTTTATTTTGATGAAACCAATGGGTAGCCAAGGAGAGGGGGGAATGGCACGGCAGGTGCTGGTAAACTGGGGTGGCTGTGAGCACAGTGAGGGCAGAGAAGGAACACAAAAGGCTTGGCAAGGGGAAAGCAGGCATAAGGAGCCATCAGCATGGCCATCAGAGTCCCCTTGGCAAAGGGCACGTGCAGACATCAGTGGGAGATCCTCTGAGGCACAGCCAAGGAGGAGCCGATGGCACTTGGGAAGCAGGAATGCAGAAGAGAACCACTGAGATAATAGGCAAAATAATTAGTCTGAAGTTTGCGGTGTAATTGGCTGGAAACCCCCCGTTGCACAGTGTGCTGTGCAGGCGTCACTGCCGTGTTTGCTGTCGGGGCAGAGCTGCGACCGCGTGTCCAAATTTGCTGTTGGCGTGGCCTGTGGGGTCTGAGAGCTGTGGGGGTGGAAAGGCAGGCACAGAAGTGCAGGTTCAGCCCGGGCAGGGCAGCAGGGCTTTGGAGCAGCCTTGTACTCCTCCACTGGGCTTCCATCCTGCCCGAGAGGTCTGGGTATTGCCTGTTCCCCGGGGGCTCTGGCACTTGGGATTGCACCCTCCTGCCTCGTGCGCTTGGGCAAACAGGAGAGGGAGGTTGGAGACACTGCAGCACCTCCCTGCTTGGGCTCCTGCTCTGAGTGACACTGTTTTCACCATGGAAAGCATTTCACCGTGGAGGGTGGCATTGCTTCTCTCTGGCTCTGTGTTAGCCAGTTTTCAGTCTGGCTCTTAGAAAGTGTTTGGTACTAGTTTTTTGAGCCTGCGTTGGTTCAGGTTTTCAGAAAGACAAATCAGCTTCAGGCGTTGGCAGAGATAAATGGAGAGAATGATAGATGATCTAGGAGCTTTTGAACTAGTTACAGACTACATTTTATCATCATATTTCACCATTTTTTGTGTAAATCCCCTTGTTCTCTCTCTGATAAATTATTACCTAAGAACTTGTTCATTGTTGTTTTATCTACACGGAATAACTGCTGATGCAAAAGAGAAGCTTCAGAGTCTTTCCCAAGGGTGTAAGAGCTCTGTTTGTGAATGGTGTTGGTGATGCCTTGCAAGGACAGACATTTCCTTGGGAAGCCTTGGAGTCCCAGAAGTCTTGGTGGAAGGGATCTTGGCAGTCTCAAGCCCAGGCACCCGCTCAAAGCTGGGCTGTTGTGGATGCTGCTTGGATCAGCTGGGGCTTTGGCTGAGCTTTACTCACCTCTGACATGGAGTGCAGGAGTAGCTCAGGAATAACTCAGGAATGCTCTTGCAGCTGCATGTCCTGATGATAGAATCATAGAATTATTTAGGTTGGAAACGACCTCTAAGATTGACGAGTCCAACTGCAAACCGAACGCTGCCACATCCACCACTAAACCTGTCCCCAAGTGCCACATCTACTTGTCTTTTAAATCCCTCCAGGGATCGTGGCTCAACCACTGCCCCAAATTAACCACATTCCAGCTCCCAACTCTGTGTTTGTTTGTTGTCCTGGGACCAAGTCCTGCTTTTTGCCCGGACAGAAAGGTTGGTGGAGGGAACATCCATGGATTGGGTGAACCTTGATGATCATCCCTCTGTTGTTTGTAGTGGGGATTGTGGGCTGGTTGTACATCTCCCCCTGTGACAGAGCATCTGTGTGACCATCTTTAGGTGCGCTTAGGCACTGAGGAGGACAGTTTGGGCAGCTGCCACCCCAAGTGAGTGTCTGAAGGTACAGCCTGGGACTAGACAGGTGAGGATCCAGAAACAGGGAAGAGCTGAGCGCTGGATGTTAAGTCTGTAAAGATGCAGAAGCTTAAACCTTGCTTCTTGCACAGCTCCAGCTGTGCTGCTCCAAAGCATTTTGCATTGGGCTGTGCTGAAATTTAGTCCCAGGGAGATTAAATTACTCTTTCTTCATTGTTCGTATCGATCCCGCGTTGCTGGCTGAGGATGACAAATGGACTTCCCTCTCCCTCCAGCCCGAGCCGTGCTGGGAGGTGCGTTGCAGCTTTGCTAATTTTTCCCCTTTGGGAGGAGGTGCCTAAAAGCAGTGGCTACACGAGTTGGGGTTTGCTGCTGCATCGGGTAGCAGAGCAGAAGGTTGTTTTGGAGGTCAAAGCCATTTTCCACTTAGATATTTAGTGGCCCTTAGGAGATTCTTGCAGCAGCTTGAACTGGAGAGGGATGTTGAGGCTGAGCACGTCTGAAGGAGGAGGACAGTGGATGTGGTACCTTGATGTGGACGGTCTCCCCTGTTGCAGCAAGTCTTGTCTCCTTCCCAAGAGATGCTGCTGTGCTGGTGGGCTCTGGGTCTGTTGGCTTGGCTTGCCAAGGAGATGGGTGGCTGTTTCACCTCCCCTTTGTGAGGCCCATTGGCAACTCAGCCTGATTGCGAGGCTGCAGACCCTGGAGAGATTGTTGTACAAACCTGGGGAAGATGGATGGCTGGGGAAAAGCTGGCATTAGTGTTGGCTCTCTTGAGTCACAGGTCTGCTGGGTACAGGAGAACAAGCACTGCAGCAGGACTGTATAAAAGCCCTGGCAATTGGAGTCTGGAGATGACTGTATCCCAGGGAATGCATGGCTTGACCAAGGATTCCTTTGCTGTGTAGGTTGCAAGCAGAGCGCTTTTCCCTGGTTGGAATATTCATAGGTTTGCTCTCTTACGTAGGCCTTGATGTGTGATAAGGGTTGAGCTCCCTCTGCTTCGTTAGTTCTTAATATATTCCAATAAAATCTCGGTCATCTGCGGGACCTCAATCCATCAGAGAACCAGGAACTGCTTTTTGGGGTAGCTGTGGGTGTCTCTCAAATAAGCTTCTCCAGTAATCCAATCACTGGCATAGTTGGTGCTTGAGAACTTGGGGTGCAGGTGGTTAAAATGAGCATTAGCATTCATATCTAGGCTGTTGCAGCTCACGGGTGGGAGCACTCAGGACCTGAGTAGGAGGCCGGAGAGGTGGTTGGTGCTGTGGTGGAGACTCCTCCTCCTGTGAGCTGCCAGGAGGGGGTTGAAGACAGTGAGCCAGTTCCTGTGTGCATCAGAGAAACAAGGCCAGATTTAATGCAAGTGCATTTCAATTCTAGTTTTCAGTTTTAACAGGGAAGGTAAAGACTGATGTAGTCCTGGACTTGTAGTGCAGCTGTGTGTCCCCCTCTGGCCAGGAGAACACTGTGTAACCAGGAAGGCCTCACTGCTGTGGCAGCAGGTTAACACTGATGTCAGCTGGGGCTGAGATGGAGTGGCAGCTGCAGGAACTCAGCAGTTTGTTGGTGTTGAACTGTTCCTTCTTGCCTTGGCCTTTAACCACTCCCCATCTCTGTCTCTCTCCTTTGCTGGGACACGCAGAGCGGCGAGGGCTTTTGGAGAATACCTGTCACAAAACCACCCCGAAGGCAGGAACGGCTCAGGTAAGAGAACTGCTGTGCCTTGTTTGTGCATGCACCTGCTGCTGGATAGCCCTAAAATCACACTGCATTTACTTTATCATAAAGGGTCGGGGGGAGAGCTCAGCAGGAGTCACTCGAGGAGAAGAGGCAGTTTGGTGACTCAGTGCTGGGTGGGCTGTGGGGACAAGTTCACTTACAGTGGGCAAGTGCCCTGTGGTAAATGCACCCCTGGAGCTGATGTCCCTGGGAGAAGTTTCAGCTGGGAGGTGACAGCACCGCACAAGGCTTCTGCACTGGTATGTCACTCCTAGGTCTTGCTTTCACTGGGAACTAAAAAAAGAGGAGTTTTAGTGTGTTCACTGGTGTGCTTAGTGTATGTGCAGCAATCTGTCCTTGCTGGCAAAGGTAACATCTGGATTTATTCCCAGGGTTTGCTTCCACAGGGGTTAAACTGAGAGTTGCCCAGTTGAGGGCATCAGCCAGTTAATGTGTCAGTATTTTAGATGCAAGGTACTGTCCCCATCAGCTTATGATGAGTTCTACTTGATGGGCAAAAGGGCACACAAGAGAAACTCACTAGACTTCTAGCAGGGCTCTGCCTTTTCTTTGAGGAAAGAAAATATTTTGCAGACAATACATTCACTAAAAAATCTATAGAAAATCTCGTGGAATCCACAGAAAATCCTACGTGAATAAGTAGCAGATTGTTCTGTACTGTTGAACTGTTTTGCGGGGGATAAAGTTATTAAACAGAACGTGATGTAGAGTGGTGTTGTAATTTTAAGTGATTTCTGTGTGTGTTTAAACCTCTTGCTAAAAGAGCAAGCCCAGTCACACTAGTCTTTGGCAGCAAGCTGAATGAGTCCCTGCCTTTTTTCTTGGATCTCTTCTAATGACCTTCAAGTTGTCCTTGGCTGAGTTGTGCTAACACTGTGAATGGAAGGGCTCTAAAACAACGTACTGCAATTTTCCTGGATGTTTTTCAGGCATGAGGAACTCCAGTGACACTTTACTTACAATATTTGGTCTAAGAACAGCCCGTGGTGGTAGGAAGGGAAGGGTGGGGAAAGGCTGGGCTTTAGTGCAGCTGAGATGAAGTGTCTGGGAGGCAGAGGAGGAAGGGAGGGTTGGGCAGACAGGCTGGCAGGAGCTTGCCAGGGTGGCAAAACCATCCTTCCATCGTGGCCGTTTTGCAGCTGTTCCTGCCAGCTGGAGTCTTTGCTGGGCCTTTTTTTTTTGCAGCCCCCCCAGCCCAGTTTCCAACAGGGAGAAAGTGGTGGCTCCTGCTCCCTTTGTAGTGCCCTCACGGCACCTGTGGGGTCACGTTCAGGCCAGGCAGGGAATCTCTGATGGAGACAATTGCAGGTTTGTTCAGGTGCCTGAGGGCTGGGGAGCTCTGCTCACCTCCAAGGACCAGGAGCCTCTCTGACTGCACTTACAAAGCTATTGTTGTTTACTCAGCCTTAGGGGTGCTCCTGGTTGCTTGTTCCTCTTGGACTGTGGGTAAGGAGAACATGGAAATGGAGCTGATGTGACTCCTGGATAATGTGTTGGGCTCCACAGAGCAGCACTTCAGCCCCCTCTGTGCTTGTTACACATCCCTAAGCTCTCCAGGGAAGCCTTTTCACCCACTGCCCCTTGGTGTGTCAAGCTTGAGACTGTCTTGAATCCGAGTGAATTTAGTTGCCACAGGCAAGAATCAAACTGTGAGAGGTACACATGGAAATACCACAATACTTATGGGATCCTCAAGTACTCACTTGGAAATAAAAAAAAATTCCCTAGAAATTACTCTGAATTCTAAAGAAGGGGGGGAAGAAGCGTCATTTTTAAGTCATCTTCTGAAATCCTGCAGTGTATAATTTAACACAGTCTGTAACACTTCTGTATAAATAACCATGGTAGGAAGGTTGCTATCCTATAAAATATGTTGAGAGTAGAAAATTTGGCTCCCTTTTATTCATCCCACTGGTCCAGTCACAGGGAAGTCATGTCTTTGCTTCCTGCAGAGATTCTGTCACGGGATCACAGTGCAAGTTTCTGAAGGCTGCACCTTTGGCTAGGCAGAGTGGTGGAGCCGTAGGATGAACTCTCAGTCATGGTTTTTGAGGAGCAGGAAGGTGGTAGAGCCATCAGAGGGACAGTGAAAGCCTAGAGGGAGAAGGGAAGGGCAGGATCCTGCTCTTCTGTGGATCCAGGAGCTTGAACCCTCCTCTCTCCCTGCAGAGGGCAATCCTCATGCAGAAAATGAGGTGGGTGTGTGTCTTTGGGCTGTCAGCTCTTTTGCTGCTGTACCTGCTAATTCAGCCCCAGGAGATTGACCTGGGGGAGATACCAAGTGTGCAGACACTGCCCCAACTTACTCCACTTCTGCTGCACTTTGTTCTCTGAGGATTGTTCATTTTGCTCTGACCTTTTTCATCTTTAGAGTCGCTTGACTCCAAGGAAAGGAAATGGTCTAATGGCTTTTGTAACCCTCATAGGATCACGTTCTACAACTGATCAAGGAGCTTGTTCTTCATTAGTAACTTCCACACCACAGAGTGTATTTCTGGTGGCTCCTCTGGAGAGCTGGTGTGGCAGAAAGTCCCTGGGAAACTGGGGAGTGGTAGTGAAGAACTGCAGAGGGATTGTGTGTCAGCAGGATGGGCCAGCAGCCACGTGCGGGCATTTTAAGGAGGGCTGAGTTACGTGCAAGGCTTTTTTACCTTCTGTTTTCAGTACAGCTGCAGTCAGGGTGTGCTCCGTGTGCCTGCTGGGGCAGTGGGTGTGGGACTGACCAGCAGCAGGGGGTGGAGAGGGTTGCAGGTAATGTGGGGTGACACGGAGTGGGAAAAGGCGAGGAAGAGTGTTTGTTGTTGGTTGCAACTTCTGACTCTTCCTGATGTGAGGCCTGGGAACTTCATGGCTCACCAATGTCGTGTGACTGTCCCTGTGCTGAGTCCTTGCTGACTTTTGTAGCTTTCTGGTACCTTCCAAAGACTTTCCATCTTGTCTGGGGCGTGGTTTTACTGTAGGAGGAAAGGACTGAAATATTGTGGAAGGGAAAGGTAAAAAGGCTGCAGAGGACAAAGCACAGAAGAAATAACCTCTCAAAGTGTTACCAAACCTCATGGAATTTTGGACAGTTCCTTTCTCCCAGCTTAGATGTCAGAGGCCCCACACTGAGATAATGTTTGAGATTTTGTTATTTCCGTGTACTGACACTGTGAGAGGAGAAGGTACCCAGGGCAGTGACATTAAAAAGGACAGCAAGCAGAGCCTTTGAGAAGCTCCCTCCTGCCCGGGGAAGCAGTGATGCATGCCAGTGAGCTGGGAGTCAGGCACAGTGATCCTCAGAGGAAAGAGAGGGAGATGTGTGGGTTGTTTTCCTGTTACTTTTTCTCAGGCAGTTTCTATTTTGCTCGGTGGGGTTGCTGCTGGAGTGCAGGCCTGTGGGATGCAGCTCTGGGCTGCCCTGGGATTGACTGCTCTGGGCAGGATGAGTGGGAAGGGCTCTGGAAACAAGAGAAAGGGAGAGATTCCAGCAGATACAAGGTGTGGTTTGTGCTGCAGAGGTGATGGGCCATGGGCCAGAGCTACCTCGCTGATTTTGACCCAAATTTCATGTGATTCTTGCAAAAACAGCTTGGCCACTGGTTTGCATCAGTACAAACCAAAGGGGTGTTTTCCTGAAACCGGAACAAGCTTCATTTTAAGCTCAAAAAAGGTCATCTTCGTGTCTCTCCTTTGTTTTTGCCTCATCTTTCAATCATCAGTATAATGTGTGAGGAGAAGAGGGCACTTGTGAGCCAAATGACAGTGGGGAGGGGTGGCAGGAACAAAACATGTTACACCTGTCCCAGGTGCAGAGCCTGCTCCGGATCAACCCATCGTGTTTGCAGCCCCGGCTTTGGCTGCCTCTGAAGAGGCTGGGAGTGTGTGTGGAGGAGCAGCCACACCCAGAGGAGCCTCCTGAGGCTGCCAGAACTGGCCTGGGGCTGGAGAGACCCCGCTGTGAGGCCCTGCAGGTGCTTCAGGCTAAAGCAACCTGCGAGCTGTGCTTTCTGTGCCTCCGTGAAGTGAAGCTGGAGCTCTGAGGGACCTGCAGTTTGCCACTGGTCAGGCTGTGGAGCTGCCCGTGGAGCCTGGTGCAGGGTAAGCACCAAGGAGGTCTTTTTATTCTTGAGGATGTTTGCCCTGTCCCCAGGATGGGCCAGCAGTGCCCCTGGCCCTGCTCCCAGTGTGTCCCTGTGCTGATGAGGTGGCCTTGAGCAGTGGGGGTGGCCTTTCTGGAAAGAGCCTGTGCTCTGGAGGGGGCTGTAGGTGGCCTGAGCTCAGGGCAGAGCAGGGATGTGAAGCCTCACCTCTGTGGGTTTCAGGCCACTTCCAGCATAAGCCAGAGCAATTATGGTGTGGGTGTATCCTGAAATTTGCCATGGAATATGTTGCTGGCTTATAAAGGGAATGAAAGCATAGGTCACAGTGTTTCCATGGAGATGCTGAGGCCAGTGATGGAGCTGCCACTTGCTCCTTTGGGTCTTGTCTCACAGTTACAATTTCATCTGTTCACATTAATGTTAGAGGCCAGACTAAAAGGTTACTCACCTCTGAGACACCGTGTCGATACTATCTGGAGTTTGTTTGTTTTCTGGGCCCATTTGAGCACAGAAGACCAATTGGAACCATTTTGTCATAGCTAAGTGACCTTGTGGTTTCTCAGAGCAGCTCCCTTGCTTTCTCAGAAGCAGCCCTTGCCTCTTCCCTGTGGCTCTGCAGGGAAGTGTGTGACATTCCTTCCTCGGCAGCAGTGGGGTCGTGGTGCCCGGTACAGTCACAGCAGGGCTGTGGTCAGGATTTGGGTAACCCACAGTGAACACTGTGCACATCATCATGCACAGATCAGGAAGGACAAGGAGCTACTGCAGAGAGTCCAGCAGAGATCACAAAGATATGAGGGGTTTGGAGCATCTCTCACACAAGGAGAGACTGCAGGAGCTGGGCCTGGTTAGTCTAGAGAAGAGAAGGCTCAAATGGGGTCTCATCAATCCATACAAATATCTCTAAGGCAGGTGCCAAGAGGATGGTGCCAGGCTCTGTTCAATGGTGCCCAGTGACAGGACAAGAGCAATGGCCATAAACTGAAACACAACTAAAACAACACCTCATTATGAGGCAGAACTCATTTCCATGGAGGTGGCAGAGCCTGGAACAGCTGCCCAGGGAGGGTGTGGGGTCTCCCTCTCTGGAGACATCCCAAACTCAGCTGGATGAGTTCCTGTGTCACCTGCTGGGGATGACCTTGCCTTGGCAGAGGGGTTAGACTGGATGATCCCCAGAGGGCTCTCCCAACCCCAGCTATTCTGTGATTCAGTGATTCTGTTCACTCACTTGACTCTGAAGCTCCTGCACGGCTGAAATGCCACCGTGACCTTTTTTTTTTGTCGTATCTCCATTTTTAGATCCCTGCCTCGTGCTTCAATGTTTTGAACAAGTTTCCCCTTTTTTCCCATGCCTGTTTCTTGGCTACACCTCAGCCCTGAGCCCAGCGAGAGGGGCTGCCAGCCCTGTGCTGGGGGGTCCCACTGGAGTGCAGCAGCTTTGGGAAGGACACAGTAGGGAGCTCTGCATTAGGGCTCTGATGAGGGAGTGGAGGAGCACACCCGAGGGGCAGGCACGGGCATGTGGGAGGTCTCAGAACTGAGACTGCAAGAGAAACTGCTCAGCTGTGCACTTTGAATAGTTTTTATGGTCTCTGCTCTCCTCACTGATCACCTGGACTCCTCTGGGTGTAAGATAAAACCAGCATTAACTTCATTCCTGCTGCTGTGAGCGATGCTGCAGGGCCATAAACTGTGCACCCAAAACCTCCCCCTTCATCTTCAGCGGCCAAGTCAGTTCTTTCATTTAAAATTGGTACCATAAACATCAGGTCCAGAGAGATCCAGCTGAGGTGGAGCAGGGAAGAGAGAACCATCTCTCTGAAATTTATTTTGCTGAGATGACAGATGTTCTTTTAATAGGGTTTATCTGGATTCCCCTTTGCCACTTTGCTTCTGATGCTGGAGCGGAAGCTTTAAATCTAAGGTGCTTTAATCATCAGTTTAGCTGCTAAATGCAGGAATAAATTTGGTGCTTCTGTCTGTGCCTTTTGGCCATGTTCTGCCTTGATTTATAAACTTCTATCCCATGGGGTTACGAGGCAATCTGCAGCAGAGGCGAGTTCGGCTCTGTGAGTTGTGGATGGGCATCAGTCAGCTGGGGCTGATCCCAGCGTGTTCCCTGCTGTGAATTGTGGATGGGCATCAGTCAGCTGGGGCTGATCCCAGCGTGTTCCCTGCTCTACAGGAACGTGGTGACAGTGAAAGAAAAACAGCCCAAGTCCTTTCACAGTTCCCCAGGTCAGAGCGAGTGCTCAGGTTGGAGTTACTGGCTGAGAAAGGATGTATTGTAAGTGTCTAATAAGGGTCTGGTTATTGGGAACTAGATGTACTGAAAGTGTGGATTCTCTCTTTTCCAGGATGCTGCCAGTTACCCAGCACAGGTTATCAGTGCTGGCAGTGTCTTTGCTGATACACGTGCCCTGGGGACTGGGGTGGGCAGTGCTGTGTGGAAGGGGAAGAAAGAAATGTCAGACAGGAGCAGTGAGGCCAAATGTGTTCAATGAGGCCAACATGTGTTCAAGTAAATGACAAGGGGAGTGAGAAGTGGGTTGGCCCTCAGGACCAGGCTGTCAAGCCCCTGGGCTCTGGACAGGCTGTTGGACTCGGCCCAGGTGGCAGGGAAGTGATGACAGTACCATTTGGATGTTTCTGTTACCAACAGACTCATGATCTACAGATAGAGGCATGGTTGTCTCCTTCCCTTCATCTGGCTGTGAAGTATCTCAGGCACAACAGAAATCTAGATGGGAAGAAACCCATCTGAGGAGCCTGATTTGTCTGGTCCCGAGTAGCTTTGCAGCTGTGTGAGACAAAGGTGTTGCTGCTGAAGGCAGGTGGGAGAGCAGAGGCATTCCCAGGCCAGATTCCCTGGAGTGGCTGGAGAGGAGGGAGCTGTGCCAGGAGTCCCGAGTCACGCTGGCCTGGGCTGCTGTGGCAGTTGGATGGAGCAGCTGGGAGTGGGAGAAGTGACGAGAGCGATGTGACAATGCGATGAGGGGAGCAGCAGTCACCAGGCACAGGGTGTTAACAGCAGCCTGCTGCAGCTGACTGCCAGGCACTGCTGAACTCCCCTCAGTGTCCCTCTGTCTCACCCCTCAGCATCCCTGTGGCTCAGATCTAATTCAGGATTGATTCCTGGACCAGCCCGACTTTTTTTCTTGTCAGAAGCAAACTGTTAACCACAGTGGAGGCAGGTGGCACCTGTATCCAGTTTGCTGCAAGCACAGAAAGGGTCACTGGTCACATCTTGGGGCTGCCTGTTTGTGTGACCTCACGTGTATGTGAGCGCCCAGACTTGCTCCTGAAATGGTGCAGGTTCGGTTTTAGCAGCCAATAATTCATTATGATGGATTTTTGAATCTCTTTTCCTTCCATACTGACTTTTTTTCTGTAGACAAATTCCATATTAACGACAAGTCTGGAATGAAGCATCACATTCCCTTTGCATATGAAGTTGTTTCTTCAGTGTGTAGTTACTGAAGGTGCTAAATTGAATGAAAATAAAGAATTATCCAGTTGTTTCACAAAATGAAAGCACATTGGTGTGCTGGCAGCCTTTTGTAGTGTAAATCATGAAAACTCCTACATAAGTACAAGTGAAAACACCTCGAGGAAGGGACAAATAAGGTAGGAAGAAAGAATTGTCCTCATATTTTGCATGCTAAATCAGACAGGTAGTTGATGTCAACTATATCTGATCAAGAATTGTAATCCTGTCAGGATTTCAGTAAAAAAACTGACTTTTACATGAACCAGGCCTGTCCCACTTGCACGTCTGTAAATTTTATGGGGCTGAACAGGCCTCAGTGCTTATAAAACAGAGAGTGGAATTGGTCTCTTTGCACTTGTGATCATCACCATTTTCAGACATACTGTGCTTTGGGGGCTTCGTTTTTCCATTTAGCCACAGATCCCAGAGCTCAGGAGCTCTCAGATCTCTGAATTGTGCTGCTGTCAGTGTGTGAGGGAAGGTGACACTCCTGAGTGTTTGCTCTGAGGAGGCTGTGCATCTTCCATCCTAGTAATCATTTCAGGAGGAGCAGGGGCAGCTGTCAGCCACGATTCTGGGCTGGTGGAGAAATCTGTAGCGTCACTGTGCCCACACAGATTAGTAAGTTTGACAAGTTGAGATGAGTACTGAGAACTGGCCTTTGTTTTTAATTTTAAAAATGGTGTGCTTGGCACTATTAGCCGGCACAGATCTTGGCAGATCTCGGAGAGTCACTTGGTGGTGTTTTCCCAGGACTTGCCCACTCCGGAGCACAGTTAGTCTTGGAACTGGAGAGGAGCTGAGGTGCTGGAGAGCAGATCCCCTCACCTGCTGCCCTTTGAGGGGTGAGACGTGGTTGGAGAGGCTTTGGAGCCTGTGGACTCTTTCTGCACTGGTTGGTCTGTATCCTGCAGCTGGAAGGACTGGGTGGACAAGCTGCTGGCTGACAGCTGGTGGAGCACCTTTTTCCACTGGAATGGCCCTTGTTGTCCGTCAGGATTTCCTCCTGGAATAGGTGCTGATGTCCACACCGTCTCTGTGCAGGAGACCTGCCTTTCCTATTTTACCTGGATGGTATCAGTGAGGTGCATGACTCCTCACTACATCTAGACATGCATTTTTGACTTCATGGGAAGCCTGGAAAGACAGCATCAGCTGCAAGGTCAGCAGGGCACAGCTCTTTCTTTAAGACTCGTGCTTGGCTCCAGTATCCCGACTGTGAGGCCTCACTACAAAGCCTGAGCCGTCCTGACAGTCACTCCTGGAGCAGAGTGGCCAGAGATGAGTTTATCTCCTGGTGGTGCTGGAGGAAGTCGTGTCTCAAGCAGAAAAATGAGATAAGGGTGACACCCTGGACCAGCTCAGTTCTGGTCAGTCTTGGTTGCAAACAGAGCAGGGGGAGAGGCCCTGGGCAGTGTGAGCCCGATCCAGGATGGATTTCAGATTCAAAATCTGACAGTCTGCAGCTTGGGAAGGCCCTCCTGAGAGGGTGACTAGAGCCCTTCAAAGGCAGCAGAATGTGGCAGCAGTGAAAGGCCTGTGTCACACTCATACACCACCAGTCTTGTCCTGAGATAGGTTTCTTCCTCCTTCATCTCTCCATGGCCAGTATCAATCCAGCCAAGCCTCAAACTGTGGCTGAGTTCTTCCAGGCCATGACTCAGTAGCTCCTTAAATATCTGCTGAAGTGAAGGCTTGGGTTTTCCTTCTGTGTCTGTTTTAAGTGCTGCTGTCTGTGCTGGACACTAATGATTTCATTTTTTCGGGGTAGTAGTCACATGAATAATGCATTCCCTGCTGAGCCTTTTTGCCAGTCCCCTATAGCTGCTTCCCATCTGAAGGGAAGTGTAAGAGGTAATTAACAGCCACTTGAAAAAGGATTAGCAGGTGGGTGGGAGCTACTGTTGGGTTCATGCATGGAATTGCCATGGAAATGCTGAGATTTCCTGGCACTTCATCCAGTGTGTGGGCTCCAAAGATAGTTGCACTCATGGGCCTGTCTCCTTTCCATCTTCCTACCCTACAAAGGGAGCTGCTGTGTTTTCCTCCAGGACAGCTTCCACGGGCTGTGCTGTCACTGTCTGCTCACACAGTGGGTGTGCTGGCCAGGGGTGCTGTGCTGCACCTGTCAGCTGAAGGCTGTCTGCATTTCTGTCATGTCATATTCGTGTCATAGAATATCTGAGTGGGAAGGGACCCTCAAGGGCTGTTGAGTCCAACTCCCTGGCCCTGCCCAGGACAGCCCAACAATCCCACCCTGTCCCTCAGAGCGTTGTCCAAATACTTCCTGAACTCAGACAGGATTGGGGCTGTGCCCACTGCCCTGGAGAGCCTGTTCAGTGCCAACCACACACGGTGTCCTCACATGGCTCCAAATCAAGGCCCTTCCCCATCCTCGTTGCCTCCTTTGGACACTCTCCAATGGCTTCAGATCTTCCTCAAATTGTGTCCCCCCAACCTGCCCCAACATTGCAGGGGAGGCCGCCCAGGGCAGAGCAGAGCGGGACAAGCCCCTCCCTGGCCCGGCTGGCCATGCTGGGCCTGGTGCCCCCAGGACAGGGTGGGCCCTCCTGGCTGCCAGGGCACTGCTGACCCAGGGCCAACTGGCCACCCACCAGGACCTCCAGGGCCCTTTCTGCAGCACTTCCCTCCAGCCTTTTGTTCCCTAGTCTGTACACTCAGCCAGGATCAGTACCTGCCCTGTTGGCAGAAAATCAGGAGGAAAAAAAGAAACTCTTTCCCAGTGTTCTAAAAGAACTCAAAGTGTAAAACAGAGTTCGGCACTTACAGAGGTTTGTGCTGGTCCTTGTCCTGCAGACTGAGACCAGCTCAGTAGCCTCCAGAACCCCCTGGAGCAGTCAGGGCTGCAGCTGAACCAGGGCTGTCTTGCACTGGGAGCATTTTCAGGCTGTGCAATAAGACCTGCCTTGGTGGCCACACACGCTTACAATATTGGGCCTCTTTGTGAGGAATGTCTCTCATTTCAGTGCCAGCTCTGGAGGTTCAGAAGGCAGCAGTGGGCACTCGTTCATCTGAAATGCTTCCTGGGGGCACCTGCTGTATTTCTCTCCTTACTCCCCTTCCTGCAGCAGCAGCAGCAGCAGCAAAGGGCCTCGTGAATTTGAGTTCGAATCTGGGGTGCTTTGGATTTAAGGAACACGTGCCTTCTGTTTCAGATCACCTGCTGGCAGACTCCTACATCGGGCAGGAGGACTCCCCTGAGATGCAACAGGCTGCACAGAACAAGCGCCGGCTCTCGGTCATCT
This sequence comes from Empidonax traillii, assembly GCF_003031625.1. Taxonomy (NCBI): domain Eukaryota; kingdom Metazoa; phylum Chordata; class Aves; order Passeriformes; family Tyrannidae; genus Empidonax; species Empidonax traillii. The sequence goes on from NW_020956543.1 coordinate 111,550, forward strand.
CGGACGGCAAGTTTGAGAGGAGCTTCGAGGAGCAGGCGGAGAAGATCCCGAGCGAGGCAGCCAAGCCACGAGTCTACACCATCTCCGGCGAGCGGCCGATGCTGTCGGACCACGAGAACGACGGCATGGAGCTGGTGGTGATGAAAGGGGCCGCCCAGGACGACTGTCACCACGGCCACCACGGGCACGGCGCCGGCGGCTCCCACGGCGTCAGCAGGCACTGCAAGGGCTGGCCGGGCAGCCGCCAGGGCTCCAAGGAGTGCCCCAACTGCACCCGCCTGGCTGCCCCTTCCCAGCAATCCTTTGACCTGGAGCAGCACCCGCCCAGCGA